>NC_092524.1:7462500-7727500 GCF_037038585.1 Patagioenas fasciata | reverse complement strand
GAGGGGATTTTACCCTTAAACCAATGGGAGATGTGCCATTTACTTCAGTAGGGTCAGAGTCTCAGCCTGCAAGCACAGGCCACGGCCTCACCAGCACGCGTGGCAATAACATCCTTCACCGCATCAGTGCAAACGGTGTGTGTATGTCTGCACCATTACATTTTTACATTACATATACATCTCTTAAAGTCTGAATGTTCTAAAAAATAACACAATAAAGACGACACGTAAGAAGTTAAAATCTGCCTACATAAAAAAATATATACAACTTACTAGTTTTGAAACACATCCCCCCCCCAATTCTTTTAAATAATGAAAAACGTGACTGTTTGGAACTAATGTGAGAGAAAACAGAAAGTCAAGTGTAATACATTTATATAACATTATAACATCTAACTTCTGATTAAGACTTTTGGATAACATACTAACCCAAATAGTTATTTTTCTTAAAAATGAACTTTCAAAAACACCCATTACAGAGTACATTCTCCTTCACAGGAAAGTGTGTTTGGTTTTGGTTTTTTTACCAGGTTTAATCTGAGCTCTTTGTATAGCTGGCTTTGTCTAATATTAATCTTTTTTAACACTGTGTACACACATTTCTCCCCCCATTTTCATTTTCATCTAACTCTGTGAGTTGGAATGTATCGAAAAGTGACTATTTATGAATGGACTGTGACTTCAGAGCATGGGGTGTGTGTTTGTTTTGAGTACACAAAGCTGGGCTTTGACCCCCAGCATTTTGTTTCTCCTCAGTTAAATAAGGAAGGAGGATGGTGAAGAGAAGAGTATGACTCACAACTAAGAGTAGATAATTCTCCCCAGTATAATGAACGCCTTTGTCATAAAGCGCTTACTCAGCAAACCTAACCTCCTCTATTCACTGGTTTAAGCAGAATCTGAAGATTCACCTTCTGATTTATTGTACATTTGCTACCTCTCGTTTCGTAACCTGAGATCTATGTCTCTACTTGAGCTATAATTTGACTAAGAAACTGGCAGTTTTCGCTGCGACTGCTGCCAGCTGAGCTCCGGGAGCCCCTCAGCACCGCAAGCCAGCGGCCGTCACATCCGTCCCCATTCCTGAGAGCGCTGCCCTTGGTGGCAACTGTGTCAGGAGCATCAGCTCCCTATACCACAGTGCACTGAGTGCCTTACATTCAGATTTTCTTTTTGCCTTATTGCTAAAAGTATACGTCGTAAAAGCAATATTGAGTACGCTTCACGTTAGACATTGAAATTTGATCCTGGATCAGAAAAGAAAAAAAAAAGTTGGCAGAAACGCCTTTTCCATAGTAGCACTTTCTTCGCTGAGCTTTCAGTTCTAAAGGCTTGTAGGGTTTTGTTAGCAGGGACAAGGGCACGAGAAGGTGGTAGGAAGACTAAGTCCTCTTGGGAGTGTTTCTTAGCGAGGTGGCAAAGGCAGAAGGCAAGAGCTTCGCAGGAATTAGTGCTGGCTCAGCATCAATACCGCACATTGGCTCATTGGCAGGTGTTAATGTGCACAGGGAGAGCCCGCTAACAGCCCATGACCTGAAGGAGCTCTCTAATCAAAAGGAAGTGAAGCAAGATTGATTCAAAGTAGGACAAAAATCTCTTCCGTACCAGAGATCCACAAAATCTGTGAAGCTGAGAGGCTCAGCTCTGTTTCTGCTCAGCACACCTCTAAACCATGCCCATCCGAGCGGGCAACCACTTTAAAATATTTGAAGGTCAGGTTCATGCACATCCTTGTCAGCTCTCATTTCTCTTCTGTGCTGCCTTTTCTGGTGGGTTTTCCATAGGAAGGGAAGATTAGCACCAAACTGGATTAACCCATAAGTGATGAGCGTCTATTGATTCGCAATATAATCAAGCAATACTTTATTGGGTTAAGCAATCACAGAACAGCCTAGATAAAATATTCTCAAACTCTGTGGAGAGGATGATAAATAAAGAACTACTGCCAGTGCTGCCAGCTGGGAAGAAAAAAAGAGAAGACCTACAAACCCACTGGGCAACAGAATCAAACAGGGAAAAGCAGTTCATGAAAAACATTGAGAACCTGACATATTTTCATCTTAAGAAACACACGTAACTTGCAACACAGACAATAATAAATATATCTAAATCCAATGGAACAGTAAATGTTGCTAAAATGGTGAGAAAACAGTTTTGAGTTAGTTCAAATTACACCATAATAGGCTGAATTTGGATATGGCAATGGTGATTTAGGAAGAATTATGTAGGATTCAGTGTAGCCACCATGCAAACCTCTCAGAAGAGAAAAAACTTCAAATAATAAAAAACTGGCCAAATTTGACTTAATATTTTTTTGTTCTTGCCAAAGACCCTAGTTACTAGAAAAGGAAAATCTTGTGTAGCATGTACACGGTAACACTCATATTGGATCCCTTATAAATAGTTTCAGCTGACATTTAGGCATCAAGTAAAACAAGCCAGAGAGACATGGCTGTATACCATGGCAAGAGAATATTTAAATGCAGAAATGTCTCCCACTGGTAGAAGAAGAAGGATGTGGAAAAAATATGGGCAGGATATTAACTAATCCAACTAGACTTGTCAGTATTGTGGGGAAAATTGCATGAGTCTTTTTAAAAGAGCTTATTACTCAGAAAGTAGGTGTACTGCTCTTCTGAGTTTTCTGTAACATGAGTGGAAGTGATTGTTACTGGGAGAACACCTTTTCTTTTGCCAGATTTTCTGATCCATACTCAGCAAAAGGCAGGGAGGGCCAAAGAAATACTTTGGTGTTACTTATCAGGGGGTTAATCCCATGTTCATTTGTGGGATAATGTGTTTTCTAGGAGGAAGTTTGCCTGACAATTTCATTAGCAGCTAGAACTAGATTTTACTATGCTAACAGCAATCTAGAAAAGCCTTCAAACAGTCTCTTGAACTAACTCAGGATTTCAGCTGCAAGAACAAATCAAGAAAGGATTTCCTCAACATACAGCTGATAACTGATGTGTTGTTTCCTTGATTTCTGGTGCATGACATTTGTTTTATTTTCTTCAGAGATGAAAGAAATCTGCATGTAGCTTCCATGAGAAACACTTCATTGATATCTGTTTAGGTCTCAGTTTTTTATTTCTAATTATCTAACTGCTTCTCCTTATTCTTCATGATAGCTTCTTTAGCTGTAAGTTAATACCTTCACCTAGAACGCTGATGACTTTCTATTCTTTTCACTGTAATTCTGAATTCTGTATTTAGTGATTTCATTCCAATATATCTCCATTCACTAACCTCTTCTTAGTCCTCTGACACCCCCTTCATAAATGTATTGCTGTTTTATCCTGCTTGATGCTGGACCCTCCTTATGAGCATCCTTCAAAGGGAGAAAAACAGTCAACTATTGACCTCTTTTACTCCCCAACTTCTGTACAGGGGATCTGATGAGGAAAAGAGGCTGAAGTTCCTGTCATGTCCTTATCTAAGAGGAGAAAAATATGATCACAGCAGCGATAGATGCATGTGATTCCCAAGTGCAAAATCCTAATAGGCAGAGCAACTCCATAAATGATGGAAAGGTTCAAACAATTTCAGCCTTGTCTCTTCCTCCTCTGCTTCCTACCAGTCCAGGGCCAGTAGCAGCCATCATTATTAGTGAGAAGAACAAATAGATAATTAGTCCCATATACTTATGGCCATGGCAATAGCCTCTTCCAGAACAGACGGTCATGATGCACCTCACCCCCAGAGCAGTCCTGCTTCTCCTCAACACCACCAGCACCTCTCCAAGGTGTCTCACAACACATGTGGTCCCCTTCCCGAAGTCACGAGGCTGCTTACCTGGGGAGAATATGGCAACACAGGCAAAAAATCCCCACCAGAGATCAGCACTCTGAAAGGGCATTTGCAAAAGGTACAAGATGTTGCACGCAAAGGCTGTGAGGCAAAGGCATCTCCACTCATGTAAAACACTCAAAAAAGCAAACCCGTGACTATAACTTATCATTGAAAAACCGCAAAGCACAATGACAATATATTTCAGCATTAAATACGACTGCTACAGCATGTGTCTTTAAACAGATATCAGGGTAGCTCTTCAACAAATATAAACAAAGAAGGAAAAGACAGTTACAGTCAATGCTTATTTCTTAAAATTTTACCTAGGGGAGTTCCCACTACTCATGAACTGAGAAAGCACAGATTTAAGAATCCAGATCTATTATTAAAATCCTTACTCCCAAAGAGATCATGTGTTTCTAACTTTATTGTGTATGATTGTAATTATGTACATGCAGGATGCAAAATAGGCAGGCACTAATGTTTTTTTCAGAAGGAAAATGTGATCACCAAAATTAATGCAATGTAGTCTTAAAACCCAGCATTTCAAATTAAAAAAATAAAACAAAACCAAAGACAAATATAAGGAAAATGAATGATAAACTTCTGATGCCATTGTGTTATTAAAGCTGGATTTTTAATCACACCAATTATTTCTAAGAAACACATCATTACACACTTTTAATTAATTTCTGCTTAACAACTTGGAGTGATTAAGTCTTAAGCATATCACACATATGTGGGGAAAAAGACAGTTTGATACATTACATAATACGACACACAACACACACTGCTCGTTACTTAAGACTTTCATAATTTTATTCTTCCTTATGAAATAATTCCACCCTTCTTGTCAACATATCGTTAACAGCGGAATGAGAATCAAAGTTAAAGCCGTTTGTGCTGAAGTGTTCCAGTTTAAGGTGAGGTCTTGCACAACTCTAATGACACGTCCTGCCTGACGGAACTAGTGCTGGGTAACAGCCGCCAGAGCAGGCGACTTTCCAGGTTGTCAACTTCCAGCGACAGATATTTATAGACTAATTAAACGGTCCTGTCACATTCTTGTCTAATTGAAACTTAATGCGAACTAACCACAGCACAATTATGGTGCACAATGCATTCTGGATGATGCATTCATTTACTACTTTATAACCAAATCTAAAATTATAAAGATCCGCGTAACCTAACGCGCATATATAGTTTGACTCTGTGAGAATTACAGTGCATATTTGTATTCTCTTTCCAATCCTGAAAGCTGCGTAGATAATGCCAAGACTTAAATTTTCAATTTTTAAAGGTAGCTCTGTAAATTCTATGAAGCCAGTTATTATTACTACAAGCTACATGAGTTACTCAGGGAAAATGCAACTTGCACCCAAAAGTATACTACAAAACCACTTTTGCTGGAAGGACTGGACCCCATTCAAGAATATATCAACTCAAGTATAACAAAAACAAAAGAGAAGAATATTTTCATGATACCACATAATCACTGAGAGCCCGATTTTGGAATCTAAACTAGTTTTACTGAAGCAAGCAGCTTGTTTATTTTATTTGAGTTTGTTATAAGATCTGACTTCTGAAAGAATCATTCCTTCTCTGACACTATTACATGTTATAGCCTCAGAAACATCACACGGTTGCCAAAAATCCGTCACTTTAAAAATAACTGCCAGGTACTATATAGAATATCAGGTTAAAAAAATATCAGCTCTAGAAATCCAGTTCATTCCCCAACTCCCAGCTTTGCATTCCAGCCCTGAACTTATAAACTTCAGCACAACTCCTGCTGCATAGTTGAGTCCAGGTAAGAAATTCCAACTTACTATTTTTAGCAAACTAAGTTATGCTTGTCAGTGTATAGACTCCAGTATTGTGCACTACTTTCTTATTAAGAAGTGAAAAAAGTAAGAGATGGGGTAATTGCTGGAAAAAGAACATCCTTAACAGAAGCTAACCAAATTGGACATGAAAAAGGAAGTATTTTGCTCTAGCTATGTCACCTAAGGAAAAACACTCTCACTTTGCATATAGGTAAAACTATTTATCAAAGTAAACAGAACTTTTCACTTAGTATACGAGTAAAATTATTAGTCAAAGTAAACACGGCTAATTATGTAGGACTTTTCCTCGCTCTTGGTATAACATAAATATCTGAAGCTTTGAAAAAGTGAGTGGTGAGTCATGAAGAGCCTAAAACAATCTTATCACAGACACAGTGAGACATTGCTAAGTAGGGCATGCACTGCCAAATGCTGCAGTTCTAACCTGAGAAAGTTTTCATGTGTTTATCTTGGGTCATTATCTTTCCTTTTTCTCTAGCATGTTAAGGATAGCGGAACTTACAGAGAACATGGATAATTCCAAGTTATGGAGAATGCATTAAGAAACCAATTGTTTTAAAAAAACCAAAACAACTGAATTATTGCCTGGTTAGTAAAAAAAACTCCCCAAATAATGTACTGTAGATTTCATTCTTTTTAACGTGACACTGTATTTTTGTTAAACTACCCATTCCAAACTACACTCATATACAAGTCACAAGAAACTGAATGAAAAAAAAGGACAATAAATACGTTGCAAGATTTGTATTTGCATATTCCTATCAACAGCAAAGAATTATACAGTAATCTTCAAATTACCTGCTCCTCTTACCTTAGAGGAGTTACTTCAGGTAGCCGATTTCTAGGCCTTTGCCCACTGAAGATTGCTGAGGAATGTCTTTTTTATCGGGCACCTTATTGGTCTATGTCACTGATGAATGTGTCTTACCTTTTTTGGATATTTAATGCTTTTTTTTTTTTCCCATCTAGATCCTACCTGCTGACTTGAGATGAGACCAGCAGAAATAATAGTCTGTATTTTAGGACAATGAGACACAGAAACAGGTTGAGGATCTGAAGAGGCTTTATGAGGAAGCTGAACTGACAGCAAAAGTTTTCTGAGCCAGCCTCCTACTATCACAGAATCACAGAATCACAGGATGTCAGGGATTGGAAGGGACCTCAAAAGCTCATCCAGTCCAGTCCCCCTGCCGGAGCAGGAACACCCAGATGAGGTTACACAGGAAGGTGTCCAGGTGGGTTTGAATGTCTGCAGAGAAGGAGACTCCACAACATCCCTGGGCAGCCTGGTCCAGTGTCTGTCACCCTCACTGAGAAGAAGTTTCTTCTCAAATTTAAGTGGAACCTCTTGTGTTCCAGTTTGAACCCATTACCCCTTGTCCTACCATTGGTTGTAACTGAGAAGAGCCTGGCTCCATCCTCCTGACACTCACTTTTCATATATTTGTAAACTATTTTGTTTTCTTTCACAGTGAACAAGAGAACTAAAATGTTTTGTCTTTTAACAATTTAGACATTATCAATGGTCCTGGGCACCCAAAAGAAGGAGCATTTTTATGGCCCTATGAACATACGTTTTATGTCAAGAAAACTGTATTTTTATACATAATATAGCCCCATAAAAAAAAGATTACGCTGAAAATAGCCCTAAGATAGAACAAATCATAAAGAAGTTAGTGCATGTGTTAAGCCTGTAGAGCCAAAGCATAAAAATAATATTCTTCTGACATTGTGAATGAATGTCACTTTCATATTTTTGTCGGAAAATTTACATGGACACTTTGAAGGCAATTTGTGTCTCATATATGGAGTTACCATTCTTCTATCTTTCAGCATATTTACAGAATTTAGTGAAGACGGTTTTGGCTATGCCTTTTCCATTTGTTCAAATGGAATATCAAAGATATTACCTTGGTATATTACTATTTATTTTGAAAGACTGTCTCTGCTCGGTTTGAAACTGCTCCATATTTCCCTATTAACAACCAGATAAGTAGAAAATAAGTGGCTAAACCAAAGAAGAAAAGAAGTTTGATCAATATTTTATATGACATTATCGTTTGGCTTTTTTGAATACCATTTGACACCCAGACCCCAATCCTTGTGCTGTGTAAGCACATGGAAAGTCTTATACAAATGCTAATCAAAGTTGAATCAGACCGTGGTATTGCTGAACACAAATAATTGAGAAGCAAGTGACTTGTTTTTTTAAAAAAACCCCACATCATAAAGTGTCAACTGAAAGAACTGCAAATGATGACAAGTTTGATACTTTCTGTATTAATTGTCACAGTAAATGTTAAAGGTTTTGCTATTAAAACAAACTAGGGATTTATATCACTTTGATTTTATTTATACTATTAATTAGAGCCTATTTCAACCAGAAGAAAGGCTGTTACAGATGAGACACATTTTTATTTCCCCTGAAAAACATTAAGTATTCTATCTAAATTACAAATATGCTGTATTTTATGACTAGCTAAATCATTAATCAAGATCAGCACGGGAAAGCTAAGGGATCCCAGTTTACTTGACGGCTGATTGCCCAGCAGCCATTCCCTATAATTGTTTTTAGTGGCATAGCAGTGTTAGTGGAGACCACAGGCTTGCACAGCACATGTACAGGGGAAAACTAAAGAAACCAAACAAAACATTTACATCCAGATTTCAGGTTATGTCCATGCTCAGTTTTATTGAAAGCAGCTTTATTACAGTCACTTAGCAATGCAAGGTGAGGTCTTTTGAGAGCCTAAGCCTGATTACAAGTGGTAATCAGTATTTTAAACCTGAGCTTTGGACTGAAGAAAGTAGATCTATTTGATGATCAAATCTTCAAAATAAGTAAAAAAATAAGTAATTCCTTCACTGTTATGTATTGAATTATTTTATATGATGGTGGAACTAGATCATTATATTTTTAAATTTAGTTTAAACTTGTAAAAAAAATTCCAGTTGAAGGAAATCTGATAGTTCATTCTTAAGATAACTCCTGCTGTATGTAACCTACCTTTCCACTCCAAAAACTATCATCTCTGGACATTCTCTTTTTTCTACACTCTTTATTTATGCCTCTAGTTCAACACAGACACCTTCATTTAGGTAATTTATTTTCCTTATTTGGACTCTAGTCTCTGCTCACTTTTCACACATACCTACATTGTTCTCTGACGAATCTATTAAACAAATTATTCCAATAGAGAATAATTCCAATAACTAAGGTACTCAGTCAGGATTTAGAAACTCCATTTTTTCCAGTGCTTTGACTGAGAAATCTTGTATGATTACCAGTAGGACATTGTGAGAAATCTAGCCATAGAAAATCTGACTTCTACCCAGTCTAATCTACCCTTTTTTTTTTTTGGCAAACTGGATGGTAAAGCCAAGATCAACCAGCATTTCAACTGCTGTTGAGATGCTTGAGTCCTGTTGCATAAAAGAATATCAGGTTAAAAAAATATCAGCTCTAGAAATCCAGTTCATTCCCCAACTCCCAGCTTTGCATTCCAGCCCTGAACTTATAAACTTCAGCACAACTCCTGCTGCATAGTTGAGTCCAGGTAAGAAATTCCAACTTACTCTTTTTAGCAAGCTAAGTTATGCTTGTCAGTGTATAGACTCCAGTATTGTGCACTACTTTCTTATTAAGAAGTGAAAAAAGTAAGAGATGGGGTAATTGCTGGAAAAAGAACATCCTTAACAGAAGCTAAACAAATTGGACATGAAAAAGGAAGTATTTTGCTCTAGCTATGTCACCTAAGGAAAAACACTCTCACTTTGCACATAGGTAAAACTATTTATCAAAGTAAACAGAACTTTTCACTTAGTATATGAGTAAAATTATTAGTCAAAGTAAACACGGCTAATTATGTAGGACTTTTCCTTGCTCTTGGTATAACATAAATATCTGAAGCTTTGAAAAAGTGAGTCTCTGCTCACTTTTCACACATACCTACATTGTTCTCTGACAAATCTATTAAACAAATTATTCCAATAGAGAATAATTCCAATAACTAAGGTACTCAGCCAGGATTTAGAAACTCCATTTTTTCCAGTGCTTTGACTGAGAAATCTTGTATGATTACCAGTAGGACATTGTGAGAAATCTAGCCATAGAAAACCTGACTTCTACCCAGTCTAATCTACCCTTTTTTTTTTTTTGGCAAACTGGATGGTAAAGCCAAGATCAACCAGCATTTCAACTGCTGTTGAGATGCTTGAGTCCTGTTGCATAAAAGTTGTAGGTGACCTGTCACACAGTTGAGCCCTCTACAGCTCAATATACTTTCTATTTAAACAGAAAATGTTACAAGCAAAGATCCCGATGGGAAGTCAGCAAGAGAGGAAGGGAGGTTGAATATTTCTATCAGATATCTTTCCGTCAAAAAGAAAATAGTACGGAAAAATTTACCAGGCTAAATGGAAAAGCCACTTCACGATGTTACTAACAGCATGAAAGATCCCTGACTTACAATGCTGAAGTAAATTGAAGGAATTTGGTTAATGCCAGGGTTGCCTTGCTACTACATTTTCAGCACCTTGCCACAAGAATGGAAAGCCAGGTACAGCTTTGATCAAAGATTCAACCATAGATTTAATACAGCAGTGATTAAGTGACTTCTTGAAAAAAAACCACAACAAAACAAAAAACAGGGTTACAAGTCGAATCCATGGTGGAGTTGATATTCCTCTATTTTACTTTCACTAGACTTGAGAGATAGACTTTTGGGTACAGAGATCAAACTGAATTCTTCAGTGTATTGAGAACTCCAGTGGCTGCAAACCAAGCTGAGAAGTAATGCTGCCAACCCACACCCACAAACATATTCAGAGTTGCAAAGCCCTTCAGAAAACAAACAAACAAACAAAACCCCCCAAATTAGTAACCTGGATTTTAGCAGAGGCAGCCAAATCAGAGCCTGTTTTTGTAGGTCCGTGTATATTCCACAGCACAATGACCCAAGAATGGAGAGCAAAAAGGGAAGAAAAGATGAGCCAGACCTAGCTAGACCTCCAAATTCTAGGAAAGAATGCAGAAGCAAGGGAAATTCAGACAATAAGAAAACTTTCTATAGGTTTGGCCGGTATTCCTCTCTCTTGTGCAGTTTGCTCCAACCTTCTCCCTTTCTCAGTCCCTACCCCATTTTCACTGAACATCTGCCATCAACTTTTTGTGCTCAGTGTTTTTTTTCCTGGTTTTGTCTTAATTTAGCTTATCCTCTAAGTTCCTCTCCCTCCAAATAAACCCAGCAGAATATTAATAGTGGCATTAATATGTCATTTGGTGGTGTCAATTTATTTTTATTTACCTGCATGTTAGGTGTTTATTCTCTGCCAGGTGTTTGTCTGGGCAAAGCAAAGAGTATCTGCTTGCTGCATTTGTATCCTTAAGGGTCTTTGTGGCTCATTGATCCCTATTTGCCTGCACTATTACAAATATCATTATAAACATACAAATATCGTTACAGCAAAATATTTCAGTGAAGAGAGATATTGCTTATTGCTTCCTATAAAATCACAGCATTGAATTATTACTGGAGAGACAGGATTTAGAGCATGATATTTTTCATTTATGCTATATGCATTGCCCCATTGCTAATCCATCTCAGTTTGTCTCTATAGACATCAAAACTGTAACAAACATTGACAATATCTTGAAATTAACTGAAAGCAGGTGGCCAATTTACCACAGGGAGGAAAAATGTATGGAAAATGGAATGTTGTTATTTGGCTACTTTTTAGTAGTTAGGTGTCAGATTATCTGTCCTACCATTGGATCTTTTAGATGTGATACAAGATTTAGAGTTCAGCTGCCACAGGGTATTAGAGAGTCCTCTTGTGAAGAGGTCGGCTGTTAACTCTGATGTAGCAAAATCCTACACCGCACAATTAAATAATCTTTGTCAACTTTAATGTTAATAGATATTTTATTTGGATAAAATAATTTCTTCATTTTTCCAAAATCAACTTAGTTTCAAGCTCTTGGAAACACACTGCACTTCATTCCTGAATGAATGCTGCAATTAAATAATCCACGGATGATTTCCTGTATGTGATGCGGCACGCTGGAAGAGTTTACAATGAAAACTTGAACCCCGATATTCAAGTAGCAAGTATCTTTAAATACGTTTGGGTTCACTGTAATTTTAAGTAATTCTTAAACCTGATGAAATTAACTTACTATAATTATGATTAGATTTTTCAGCCTAAAATCATGACTGGTTAGTGAATCAGCTAATGAGTGGTTTTATGATTTATTTGTTAAACCAAAAGATTATGAGTTTAAATTCTATTCCTGATTAACTACATTTGAAATTATATACATGACTTGCCATTTTAAAATAATGATATCTTAAGAGTTCAATTAAGGCATGAAAGCTGTTTTGGGTAACTTTGGTTGAAAGGTTCAACATTATTACAAATTATAAGGAAAATACCTCACAGTATTGGTATAACTAATATTACTAATATGAGATCCAGGATGAGGTAGTAGCTTAAACAAATCAAACTTAATACAAAATGCTCACTATGACAGAAGAACTTATCTGTATTACACAGGAGGTCACATTAGATAAACACAATAGTCCCCATGCACCCTAAAATCTTGCAATATTTTAGACTGAAAAGGAGTTAAATGCAAAGCTCTACTTGCTTCTTTCTCCTGAGTATAAACTATATGAGTGCCATTCAACTATATAAACACATTCATTAGGTTTTCAGTAGGCCTCCCTTCTAAGGAAAGAAATTACATACTTTTGAGCTGTTGAGTGAACTACAGCGTTTTATGGCTTTAATTCAACACTCTTAGGGCTTACAGTTCATTGAAATTCAAAATCTTGGGTGCAAACTGTGCTCACAAAGAAAATGTTGACCTTCCTATATAGCAAATACCTTTTCGTTCTTTTTTTGTTTAATTAAAAAAACACTAATGAAGCTGAAGGAGGTAAAAGATTTGACCTTCCTATTAAAATAACAAATGTAATATAATTCACATATTTCAGCACGTTGGCTACTGCTCATGAAATAAAATACTGCAGCAGAAAGAGCATATTGTTTCCACACGTCGAAAATATGCAAATTAGACAAGTATTCAATATTCACTTGAAAGCGAGAAAATGTACCAGACTTCCAATGGTATTTAGGGAAGCAAAGTGGTTGAACATGATTATTTGAATTTAAAAAATGGGTATGGGATTTCCCTCTCTTTGCGTCTTGCCATATATGGAATCTGTGTAATATCCACAGGGCAAATTATTCACTACCTTTTTCAAGATGAAAAGCTACTGATTGGCATCAGACATCAAGAGGGATTTTGGCATTAGAATAGATTTACACTTGATGACATGTCAAAGCCTTGAAACAAAAACTACAGAATTTACTCATGAATGCCGAAGGCAAGCCACTTATTCAATACTAGCTCAATGCACATCTTTCCAAGGATGGCATTCAACCACACCAAGAACAAAATACCGCAAACAAAACATGGTTATATTTGGAAATGAATGTACTTGACTGGAGTGAACAAAATAACAGCCAGCATTACCTGTTGCCAGCTGTCAGCGAAGAATAAAGAACTGTAACATCCTTGTAACAGAGGGAAACAGAATCCAAGCTCATATTGAAAATACAGCAGTCAGTGGGATGGGGCAGGATCAGCGGCACTATGTGTGGGCACGATAACTCCCACTCGGAGCCCACTGCTCCTCCAGCAGATGTGCCCTTGCTTCTCTATTCCCACAAACACTTGAAAATAAAGAAAAACTAATGAGGAGAGTAGGCACAAGATGTAAAAATACATGACATAATGCCAAAAATTACCATTTCTCCTTCGACTTCCATTATGGTTATTTAAAAAGTAATTTCATTATTTGCATTTGAACGGAGTGCTTGTGGAAAGTTATTACTAGTGATGACCAGATCACTATTATTTTGGTGCAGCCAATTCAGTAACCACTTAATGTTTCGCTGCTTTCTTTTAATACAATAATAATAGAGGTATCTCATTTCAGTATTGGATGTGTAGAAAAAGCCATCTAAATAGGTTTGGTATGAATAACTTGTGAGCAGTGGCAAGTATATGTGCAGTAGAAGTCAGAAATAGGAGGACTCACGGGAAGCTCAAGGGAAAACCCACCCACCTCTCTTACACACCCATGGGATCAAGAGATGACACAAGTTTACCAGCACTATTTTGTAACTTTGTCCTTCTAGAGACCTGCTCATGTCACACCGCACATACAAAATGGAAGAATCGCTTTGCATGGATTTGACATCAAAAGTTAGGAGCATTGTTTGTTTGAAGTACCTGCAATCTTAAGTAAATGAAAGGAGTAACTTGCATAAAATCAGAAAAGAATGAGACAAGTGTGTGTGTTTTTTTTCCCTTACCGCAACAGATTCAAATAGAATCCTACAATCATATTTGACTTCAAGTTAGAGATGAGGCGAATTCATTAAGAGTTTGCTATTTTAAACGATACGTAGAATATATCTGGTCTTTATCTTGATGTGCTGTACACTTATGCTAAGAAGGATGCCTACATACTCCTAGAAGAAGCAGCCAGTTTTGTAATTGATTTTCAAATACTGTGTGTTTGCATAAAATATTCAGGAACGTACAGGTCAGCATAGTTTACTGTTCATTTAGAGCATTTTCAATGGGTGTCCATACTGTAAATTATGTAAAAATCGAAATCCAATTGTTAATCAGAATTTGTTAGAATGACCTAATGTTCACAGAAGATCGCTACTCAGTTTCTCTGATGAAGATATTAGAAAGTTTTGATGTGAAGCAGCTGTCATATTTCATTGATTTTAAGAGCTACTGAGTACTTGTAAACACAGCCAGTTCCTTTAGGTCTGCACAAATGGCAGCTGAACTCCTTGGAAATCTGGAATTTGTAGATGCAAGTCACTTTAAGAAAACTGATTCAAAATACCCCACTAACTCCTCCTAGGGTCTCTTCCAAAAGACAGTGAAAGAAATCTTTTCTCTTTTAAAAGTACTGATCTCAGAACAGTCAAGCAATCAACAAGCAGACAAAATACAGATTCATGATAAGTATCTATGGCATCTATGAAAAACATTCTGGATCAGCATTATGACCCAGGTGGCTGTGCCCAAGGTGTCTGTCACCACCAGTCTCAAATTTTGAGAAAAAATAGCTTCCCTGCATGGAAAAAGGTTCATTTTCAAGAACAATCATTGACTTAAATCCCTACTTTAACAGCAATTCTTATAACAGACATCCACAGCAACTGAAATTAAATAATGCATGTGGGAAGGTGAGAAAATAATATTTAATGTATATGCTAAAAACATACCTTTTAGCACTTCTCCGATTACTGTTGCTCAGTTCCAAAACTAAAATCTCCCTTTTCCCGCATAGCGGGATGCTCTCAGCTGGACTTCTGGACTATAATTAATGCCTTCTACATGCTAAATAAATACTAAGAACAAAGACAACTACAGTGCAAAACATATAACTTAACAACATATAATTTCAGTACTGCAATAGTCAGTAAGGACAACCTCAAAGCGAATGGATGAACTTCATTGATTTTTACAAACCTTCTATTAAAATTATCTTCCTTGATTTGTAATGGAATGCATGTTGGCTTAGATCTGGGAGGATGCTATTCCAAAGTGCTGTGAGGTTGCTCTGGTAGCAATTCATTATGAAACAGCAAAATGATTACCAATCAGTAATTCAGCATTTATAGGTGCATCATAAAAAGTAAGAGTTTCATAAAGATTAGCAATAGGACAAGGGGGCATGGGCTTAAACTCTGCCAGGGGAAATTTAGGCTGGATATTAGAAAGCAATTCTTTGCAGAGAGAGTGGTCAGGCATTGGAATGGCTGCCCAGGGAGGTGCTGGACTCACCATCCCTGGAGGTTTTTAAACTGAGATTGGACATGGCACTTAGTGCCATGATCTGGTCAATGGACTGGAGTCGGACCAAGGGCTGAACTTGATGATCTCTGAGGTCTTTTCCAACCCTGTCGATTCTGTGATTCTGTGATTTCTGTACTAGGGTAACTCATACATGCAGGAACCATTCTGTCGACTTTTAAAATTTGATCATGTATATTTTCATGATCACCTCTGTTTGTGTTGACTCACCCAGGATCAAAACACAAAATGTTTCTGTGAAATAAACTATATTTTTAATACATAATTAATACTATCTAAGCTACTTCAGCAGCGTGTGTATATATATACACACACACATTGTGTTTCATATTTATTTTGTACACACTCAAAATACTCAACATCGATGTATTTGTACTATTTACACTACTCAGTAATATCAACCTGCTGAGATGTGCTTTTACCTTTGGGTTTTGCACAAAGTAACGCAGGCATGTAGTTCTCTATGTAAGTGGTTTTCAAATCAGGCCACACATACTTGCACATAGGTCATTACTCAGCAACGAAAAAGTCCTATCTCCAATGCTTAAAGCTGCAACTTCTTTTTTACAGTAATAACGCAGCCCGACGGGCTCAGCCTGGTTGATGGGAGAAGGGAACTAAGTGATGGATCCACATTGAGTAGAAGATGCGTTGCTCAAGTGGTCCCTCTCTTAAAATAGACTGTAAAATCATCAACAAAGTAAAAGAACCAAAGCCTCTGCCTATTTTACTGTTTAATACTGAACATTATTAGACACAATATTGAAGTCATATCTCGACTTTCAAAAATTAATAAAGCAAGTGAAATTCATAGATGCACGGAATGTTTTTCAATGTCCCTTCTATTCTGCATACTTTTTAAAGCATATTTTAAAATATGCTGGGTCCTTGTATCTGTAATTTAAGCAAGTTTATTCAGAAGGCTTTTTGACGACATATTCAGGGCATAATATAAGCAAAAGACACACCTAATGTTCACATTAGGCAAAATAAGGCTATATGTGTACCACAACTTATACATAAACTAGCAGTGCTTGCATTTACTCCATGGAAACATCTGTTAAAAATATTTGTTTCTTATTCTATCACCTCCCCACTTCTAAGTAAAATGAATAACACAATTATCATAAACGTGCATTTAATTCCCTTTGTCTTGCATAATACAGAACGTGAGCGAAAAGGTTTTCCTCTTGTGACAGTGGAGGAAGAAAAGGAATTACTTTGTCATTTTGTAACAGGAATCCTGCTACAAAGATCATACTAAATTAATTTTTAAATTGTTTAGTTTTGAACCTTTCCGATGTCTTTGGCAGGTCTAGCTAATACTGAGAGTTTAAACTTTAAGTTCTTTTCTATGCCTACATTTTGGCAAAAACTGGCAGGATTAATAAAAAGGGACCAAAAATGTCACAGAAACCCTACACCTGACCTATAATTTCCCACTAATTATTCCACACTCTTTCTCATACTGACAATGTAAGTTATTCTCTTTTATTTAATCAGACTTCTCTCTTTTGAAGGGCAGATGTTTCCCCATTAATATGGCAGAATGTCTTTGTTTCCTCCCCAACTGTAGAGACAAATGATTAGTACAATAAACTCTGGCAGTCTGCCTCGCAGTTACTTGGTGGGGACAAGTAAAACTGTTTTGTGGAGTATTTAAATATTTCAAATTTCAGAACAACCCCCTCAAACCTATGGAATTATCTGGAGGAAAGGAAAAGTAGCCTGACATTCAACCTAAAATTTAGGTTAAGTGTTCTAAAAATTGACTGCAATGACACTTGTGCTCTACACAGTTCTCTTATCAATTTAAATGGTGGCAAAATAGCACCAGGAGGCAAAACAAATCTGATTTGATTTACATATAAAATTGAAATAGCTTACTGGATTTTTGTAGCAACACATCAGGGTTTAATATGAGCAGTGTTAAAATGTGAAGAAGCTGACCTGGATGTAAAAGATACGTATGTCTTTGGAACAGAGCCCTTGAGATGGCCCCTACTAATGTAATATAGTAAAAATTAATCAAAAATACCCAACAACATACGAAAGGAAAGAAGAGATACTTTCCCTTGGCAAGGGGACCATATCAAACTTAGCTACACAGCTATTGTCAGAGAGCTACACTCTCCTAACGTTAGGAATAGTTGAAAACATGACATGAAGAAGAAATGTCCAAAGCAAGACAAGACAATAACTGATGAAAATTCCTGGCAGAACTGAGAAAGAAATGTCCATGAGAGACACTATTAGAGTGAGAGATATGAGCCTGGTATGACTCAGAATGTAATTCAGCTTCTCTGCTGACACATCCTACTGCGGTATTCAGTGAAGACTGTAATTACAGATGAGATTTGATTCATCAGGAAATTTAACATATCAGCATATAAAAATAGAGACTATAGGCTAGCCACAAAAGGTAGATCAATTCCAGAACTTACTGAAGGTGAAAACTAAATTAGTTAATGGCAGGATATAAACAAGATTACTTCCACAAACTTATTAAGCTCACACTTCAAACAGTCCTGTTGATACAGTAATAGACTTGCAGGAAACAGGAGAGGCTGGGATTCCTTTCACAGAACTAATAGAGACTTCGGCTGCAAAGAAAGCTCTGGAGATGTGATTTACAGTGTCTATGATGATGGGAAATTGTCAAATTGGTCAGACTGATGAAGAGAATGGGCTGTGAATGGGAGGCAATTTTTTGTTGCTAGACAAAAATAATCTCTGAGTGAAATGCAGAATGAAGTAAAAGACAATAAAGGCACTGAATATAAATTCAAGGAGGGAAAGACACCGGACAAATCACTGTGCTGCAGAAAAGGAACTATATCACCATCACCTTAGGGTGAACTCCAAACCAAAAGCATTAGGGGGGTTGGGTACAGATCAAGTGGTTAAAGAACATCTTAAAGTGAATTATTTAATTGTTTGTTGGACTTGTTTTTTACTGTCTGCTCCTCTCATTCAGGAAACTACTTAATATTAAAAAAGCGAGTGTGAAGATGATTTGTAAAATTCTTTGTCTCCTAGATACACCACGGGATACTTTCAGGAAAGCAAGCAAAAGAGGGAAAATTTCTGTAAATGATGCTGTTATTTCTGTAACAAAACCCCTCAAAGGCTAGAATCTGCTCAGTTTCTATAGTCTTCCAGTTCATTTTACATATGAAAATGTTAGAGTATACAGATTTATTTCTATTACTGTGTTATCTGTATCATGTTTCTTGGATGTTAGTATAATTGGATGAAAGTATCTTACTTCCTACCACTTTCCATATGGAGGCCGAACTGATCAGAGTTACTTCCTCTTCACCCACTAAGAGAATTATTAACTTTATTACAAAACATGACACTAATCCATTATCTCTTTGGAATAGTATAAATATTAATACATCATACAAAGCATTCTAGAATATACATATACATTGAAATATAATCACCCTAAATGACAAAATAATACACCTGTTTTCTCTGCGATACAGTGAATACAGGGTACTTTCTTAATACTTAGCTGGTATTCACAGAATCACAGAATGTCAGGGATTGGAGGGGACCTCAAAAGCTCATCCAGTCCAATCCCTCTGCCAGAGCAGGAACACCCACATGAGGTTACACACGAAGGTGCCCAGGCGGGTTTGAATGTCTGCAGAGAAGGAGACTCCACAACCCCCCGGTCAGCCTGGTCCAGTGTCTGTCACCCTCACTGAGAAGTTTCTTCTCAAATTTAAGTGGAACCTTTTGTGTCCCAGTTTGAACCCATTACCCCTTGTCCTATCATTGGTTGTCACCGAGAAGAACCTGGCTCCATCCTCCTGACACTCACCCTTCATATATCTGTAAACATTAATGAGGTCACCCCTCAGTCTCCTCTTCTCCAAGCTCAAGAGCCCCAGCTCCTTCAGCCTTTCCTCATAAGGGAGATGCTCCACTCCATCATCTTTGTTGCCCTGCGTTGGACTCCAGCAGTTCCCTGTCCTTCTGGAACTGAGAGGCCCAGAACTGGACACAATATTCCAGGTGTGGTCTCACCAGGGCAGAGTAGAGGGGCAGGAGAACCTCTCTGGACCTACTAACCACCCCCCTTCTAAGACACCCCAGGATGCCATTGGCCTTCCTGGCCACAAGGGCCCAGTGCTGGCTCATGGTCATCCTGCTGTCCACCAGGAACCCCAGGTCCCTTTCTCCTACACTGCTTTCTAATAGGTCATTCCCCAACTTATACTGGAACCTGGGGTTGTTCCTGCCCAGATACAAGACTCTACACTTGCCCTTGTTATATTTCATTAAATTTTTCCCCGCCCAACTCTCCAGCCTGTCCAGGTCTCGCTGGATGGTGGCACAGCCTTCTGGTGTGTCAGCCACTCCTCCCAGCTTGGTGTCATCAGCAAACTTGCTGATAGTACTCTCTATTCCCTTGTCCAAATCATTGATGAATATACTGAATAATACAGGTCCCAGTACTGACCCTCAGGCACTCCACTAGACACAGGCCTCCAACTGGACTCTGCCCCATGGACCACAACTCTCTTGCTTCTTCCCTTCAGCCAGTTCGCAGTCCACCTCACTACCCAGTCATCCAGACCGCACTCCCTCAGTTTAGCTATAAGGCTGCTGTGGGAGACTGTGTCAAATGCCTTACTCAGGTCAAGGTAGACCACATCCACCACTCTGCCATCATCCATCCATCTTGTTATGTCCTCATAAAAGTCAATGAGGTTGGTCAAGCACAACTTGCCCTTGGTGAAGCCATGTTGACTGCCCCTAATGACCCTCTTACCCTTGATAGGCTTTGAGATGGCACCAAGGATAAGTTGTTCCATCAGTTTCCCAGGGATGGAGGTGAGGCTGACCAGTCTATAGTTACCTGGGTCCTCCTTCTTGCCCTTTTTGAAGACTGGAGTGACATTTGCTTTCCTCCAGTCCTCAGGCACCTCTCCCATTTCCTAAGACTTGGCAAAGATGATGGAGAGCGGTCCAGCAATGACCTCAGCCAGCTCCCTCAGCACCCGGTATTGATTAGCCCCAGTTGAAATAATTGAGGTTCTTCAAGATCATGGTATGTTCTTCCCTTTAACAGAATGCATCAGTTTTTAGTACAAGTTTTTAAAAGGAATATTAAAATAAAAGCGCTTAATAACAGTAGAGCTTCCTGTTTATTACAATTTTATTCTAAAGTAGACATGCGGATGACAAAGTCCTCCAGAATTTCCCAGTAAGCTCTCCATATAAAATACTTTGTATTTCACCAGTTTTCTCTTAAATGATAGTTCTGAGATCAACACTGGGCAATACATTATTCAGCCTATTTTGATGTTACTTTATAAATCCTGTTTTTGAATCTCTCTTTTGCTGAAACTGTCAGAATCACTTGAGACACCCAAATTTATTAATAGTGTACTTGAGAATACTTGACGATCTGATATTATGCATAAGATATCCTAACTCTCGTGAAGTGTAAAAGTTCTATGCATTAGTAATAAGGCCTTGTCCTACAAATAATTTAATGCACAGTTTAGTTCTTCACTGACCCAAAGCTACTTGCGTGCAAACTGACCCATTTACTTAACTGAAGGTTTCACAGAAAAAATTGCTTTTTGGGCTTATTTTGCAGTTCTCAGGGGAAGAAGTGGTAAATTTGAACTTATAATTTGAAGTTATAATAATTTTTTATAGTTCCTAACCAAGTAAAAAAAATTTGGAAGACTGTATTTAACTTCCTGTTTTGATAAGACTGCCACAGGTAGATTAAAGTGGGACTTCTATAAGCAAATTTTACATAGAGGGATAAAAGGAAAAAAGCAGGTAACATATTCATGTTCAGTAAGTCACATTTTTCCAAGGTATTGAGCCTTCCTGCTTGTGACAACTTAAATCCAACATTAAAGTCTCTTAACGACTCTCTCCTACCACGAGCAGCCTTTGTGTTTGCTACTAAAGAGACACCTGCTACAATTCAGTTGGAAAAAACAGGGCAATAGTCTTAGTGCAAGATTTTATGGCAAGCACTGCTGAACTATAAATGATAGTAACACCAGTGTTAACTAGTTTTATGAAAATCTTTTCTAACTTTTGAAAACTGCACTCGGTTTTTCCTGATCTTTAGATTTTAAGGAAATCTGTGATACAGGCATGTCGGTTGAACTGGAATAATCACATAACTGTTATTATTACTAAGAATCTGGTCATAATTAGACCTTTCTGTACCTAAAGGCATTACGAGTAACATTTGTACAACACATACATATCGAATTATGTTAGATCAAAATATCTTTGCCATTTATATTAAGATTTGTGTCATTTTACCCCAAATGGTATCACTACCTATGTTCAAGTCTGATATGGGGAGAATCTCCTTAGCACAAAACACTCTGTAAAATATATATACTAAAAATTAATACAGCTCATAAATGCGGAAAAGAATGATTTGGAGTAGCAACACAAGATGTGTTTGCAAGAAGAATTTAAACTTTTCTTACAAAGGTATTTGATTAAAACCAGGCTTTCAACAGAAAAATCCGAGGATATGTTTGCAGTCCACAAGAATTAGTATTATGGCTTGGTTTAATAAGAGAATGAAATAAATGCTTTAAAATCATCTGGAAGACACATTTTGTCTTAACTCTACAAAAGAGTTTTACATACAAAAATAATTAATGGGTCAATTCTTAAACTCTTTGTATCTTGTAATTTTCTACTTTGAAATGTTATTAATTTACAATGGCTTCCATGACATTAAATTTAGGCTAATATACTGATATATTTTAACAAGATAATTATGTCAAAGGTTATAATCAACAGTTCATAATAAAAAGTTATGCTCAAAAATAAAACTTATTATTTATACTTTAGACTCCATAATAAAGTATTAGCAACACAAAATGTTAATTAATTTCCAATTCTCTATTCTTTTATTCAGATTTCATGAAGGTTGATTGGACTTGATCCATCATTTTACGGAAAATTAATTATTTCAAATACATGCACCACTTTATGCAACCTGCCTGATTTGCATTGAGGAAAATTCAGCAGAAGTAATTGAGGCACAAGCAAATACTGGCACTGACTGAACTCAATTTTCATTCCAAATTTCTGCAAAATCCCAAGACACAACAATATCAGATGCAGGGGGAAAACAAACAAAAGCAATGTGTAAAGGGAACATGAAGAGAGAATATTACAAGAATCAGAGAACAAAGGGATTGCAAAACTATTTTAGTGCCATAGATGAACAGTGAGGGCTTCATTCAGGCAAGGTGGAATAAGATATCATATGGCATCCTGACAATTGATGTCTTCATTTAAATGTAAGAATTTACATTCTAATTAGAAAGAATTTACATCTTAATCAGAGGCAGCTGTATTATCTTGTTACTGTTTTTTTCAAAGGTAATGAACTAAAGTACTGCTGTGCTTTTTCAACCAGAAACTAAATAGACAGCATACAGTGTTATTTTATAGCCTACCTGCTGTAAGCTGTTATTAATATTTTCAAAGACTAAATTCCAACAAAATCTTTTAAAATAAAAATTGTATTTGACATTCTCGAATGATATGACAATGACTTATTTAAAATATTTAACAAATACCCTTTCTAACTTATATTTTTAAGTATATGTAGTCATAAAGGTATCATTAATATGGCACCAATGAAGCACACTTTCATTTTAGGCTTCAACTAATACAGTATAATATTGGGGGAAAAAAAAGCATTTGGGATTTTTTTATTAAGAAAACAGCTCCACAGATATTTCTCCATGTTGTTCATACAATACATAAGGAAAAATCAATTAAACAGGATCATTTTGTAGCTCATGCATGTATACACTTTTAATTGAGGCCAAATTGAAACGTTTTAGATGCTAGATCTAAAGGATGAGTCCTGCATAGGAATATACAGCTGCCTTTAGAGAACAGGCCGCCCAGAGAAGCTGTGGATGCTCCATCCTTGGAACTATTCAAGGTCAGGTTGTGCGGGGCTTTGGGCAACCTGGTCTAGTTGAAGGTGTCCCTGCCCATGGTGGGGAGTTGGAACTACATGATCTTTAAGGTCCCTTCCCAACCCATACCATTCTATGATTCTATGATTTTCAGACATATAAAATCATGGCTTACTAGTTCAGTCTAAATATAATTTTTCTGGCTCTTGTACAATGTCATGAGTTTTGATGTAAATATACAATATACAACTGCTGTTGGGAAACTTTATGTATACAAGAGTGCAGCAGGAAGTAAAGACACTGTTTTTTTCCTATGTAGAAATTAGACATGGCCTGAGAAGTTCCTGGTTTAATTCCCCGGTCTGCAAAAACTAACTCTGGAAAAAATTGTCTCACTACTATTTTGTGTCTCCACATTTGTAAGATGCTTCTGTCTGAGCCCTATGTCTATTCAGAATGGAAATATCTTTGGGGTAAGATCACTTTATTGCTACGAATCATGCAATGTTTCATTCGACGGAGAATTCCATAAAGAATACTGATTTAGGATGCAAGGTCTTTCATCATATTGGCTCTTCTTTTGAACCTGGAAACATTATGTGTATTTTCATGTATCTTCTATTACAACAACAAATCAAAAAACCCAACTCAGAATCTTCCACCAACTTGGAAAACTAGGTAGAAATTACTGAAACAATTTAGTTCATTTGCCACCTCATGAGTTAAATTAAGTGGCACCAGCCCGAAACATTCACATCCTGAGATGGACAAACATACTGGCAAAATGCTTGAATCCCCAATGTGCTGATGAAATACAAAGCATTCAGCTGGATAAATGGAAAGGGCCAGTTTTCCAACAAAGATTTGCTAAGTCCATCATTATCTGTGGCAAATAACAGAGAAGGCAACTTCTGCCGACCTGCATTTAACTTATTCTCAAACCCAGTCCCTCAGAATACAGCATGAAGAGTCACAGAATGCAGAGATTTGTTAGGTTTTGGTTTGTTTTTTTCTTTTGGCTTCCTGGTTCAGGTATTCAGGCTAAATATCAGCAGTTATGGTTTCTCTGTGATTAAAGTTACGTGAAATCATCACTAAGTATTAAAAAGGTGTGATTAAGAATACAAGGACAGTAGAACATGAGTCATTCATCCTCCTGTACAATCAGGAACACCGTAAGTCTCTAAGAGTTTTGGCTTCTCTTCATCCTCATGGTTAAGAGAAGAAAAGAGATCCTGGAAAACCTGTACTTACTGAACTCTTGAAAACAACCCTAAGTAAAAGTTTCACAGTGCGTATCTTGAGAGGTAAAGCAGATCAGCCTTTTTTGCCCTCTGGCAGAGTTTTCTGGAAACTACAGCCAAATGAAGCCCAATTGCTAATGTAAAATTTCTGTTGGAGACCTTAATTGGTCTTGGAAATTTCGATTCCTTTTTCAAACTGTTGAGAAATGCAAACCTCTGCACAAGCAACCAAAAGAACCTCTTTCCCCAATATCTGTTAATATTTTCAAGTAATATCATGTAACATATTATTAGAATGGAAAGAGATCTGGTAAAATTATCAGCATTATCTTCCAGCATAATTTAGACCAATATTTTCATTTATACAACCATTTGCATAACTCTATATTGTTGCCAATACCTTCCCGTAGATTAAAGGGCCATTTTTTTACTGAAAGTCATCAGTTTCCACTGACTTCACTTAGTATCACACACATCATATATTCTATTTTGTCATTCAATCTCAAATTTTGAGTATCATTCCCTTCCTAAAAATAACACTATGTTCCATTTAAATCTTGAAACTAAATTTAAGTCGGTTTTACTATCACTGTACTGTAGCAACGCTTCACTAATCCTGAAATCAACCTGAACACACAACCAGTATTAGCTTATTTTAATCATTTCTTCAAAGTAGAAATGAAGTAGAATATGAAGCCCTTACTGTACCTGATTCTATTACTTATCCATCTTTTTAAATTTCATCTTCCAAGTATTTTATAATTTCATGATTCATCATTATCAATCTTTTTTCTTAGCAGCATTAAAAAAAGTAGATGTTTGCCCCGTTTCTATCCATGGTTACTATAATATGAAATGTTACTATTACATATGTAACTTAACTAATGGTCTGAGTATACGAGATAGTGCTTTGCTGTAAAAATAGGTCAAAATCCAGTAAAGGTACCTAGCGAAATGCAAAATTCCAAAGTGTTACTATCTTACTACTTTGAAGTAATTATGAAATTAAAAATGTACTGAGTTTCAGTATATAATTTATTTTATACTTTGGAAAGCATGTAACCAAACACCTTCAGGTATATTTTAATCAGTGCTGTAATCACGTTTAAAATACTTAGAAGATAGACTTGAAAACATATTAACATGTAAGTATCAGAAAACAAAACACTGTAGAAAATCAGCAATGGATTTTTTCAGCTACAATGATTAAGGGCTTCTACATTGTATTAAATCTACTAATATTTAAGTGATTTTCAAAATGTTATTATTTTTGTTTTCCACGTATCCCTATGCTATTAATACAGATGTAAACACGACCTATGACTGCAGCTCTGGTTCATAAAGATATCACTTAATAGAGCCATCATTTCTTGTCACTGTGTAATCAAATTTCAAGGGTTTCAAAGTAATATTACAGAGGTTAAAATACACCCACAAGATCAATTCCTTATTACATGTGTTCATTTTTCATGTAATATTTTATTTTCATGTTTTCTCTTCTGAGGTGCATAGTGTTACTATTACTCCTCCATTTTTTCTGCTTTAAAGTAAACAAAAATAACAGTTAAAACAATGCCTTGTCAAGTTATTATTCAACAGTAAAAGTCTGAATGTTTTACTTACGTAGTTCTTGTGGACTACTAAACAGTCCACTAATCTTGCAAATAAATTTTTCTGGAGTGAGCCTATAGACTTAGGTCTCAGGTTGGTATTATAAAAGCAGACTGTATGTCATGTACAACATTTTGAGCACGGGATTAAATCTGGGATTAATCTAGATTTACATTTAAATTAACTTTAACATCAGCAGGAGTTCTGTGGTTAATTCTGGGTGCACAGGCAGGGGGGTAGATTGAGGCCAGCTGAGAGTGAACCACTGTGACTTTTAGCTTAAGGTCAGGTTTTGTTGGGAATATCTAATTTAGTTACGAGCGTCGGCTATTTAACCTGCACTCCAGCCACTATGCTGGAGGGGATAAAAGTCACCGCACGTAACGAGAGCAGCACAAGCTCCTTCAAGTTTTTAATTCAATGAAGTTTTTCAATATTTTTCTGGTCTGCAGTTGCCTTTGGTAGCTGGGATGTGAACCAGGACTGCAGCCGGGCAGAGCAAATGTTGTGCAAAGAAAGTGTTTCATGAAGTTACACTCGTGCCCAGCAAAGAGCCCCAGGAGCAGACGAGATTCCAAGAGATTAATCTCGAGAAAGAATGCAAGATTTACAGGTACAACCATAAGGATTTTCTGCTATCCATGCTGAAGGAAAGATTACAGCGTGAATAACTGCTTGCTATCTCTATCTATTTTGACTGTTTTAAATCAGAGGCATTATGAGTAAGAGACATATAAACTGTACCAGGAATACAGGACTGATCGGGGGAAAAGATTTGTTGTTCAGTTAACCAAAAGCTCAAATGGAAAATGTTTTGCAGGGATTTTACAGGAGGTGATTCAGGGTCCAGCCTAATGGACTTTGGTTTGTAAATCTAAATGGTGATCAATTAATTAGGCTTTAATTTGCAGCAGGAATCGGAATATCTTCATACATCTTTTCAAGCAGCGGTACAAGCCAATTAATGTCATATTCTACCACAACCCTATTACACGGAACTCAGAACATAACATGCAAAATATTTATTTATATTATAGATATCTGGGGGAGGAAAAGAAAGACCAATAATATGAATCTGCCGTACAGAGTGGGGGAGAGATTACACGTGAGAGTTTTTCAGATCCATAAACACATTAGGAAGTTTACTCCCTTGCCAGTGAATGTTCCCGACACCTACCTTAAATTATGATCACTGCATTTATTATCTTTTCTTCCATTTTTTGCAGTGATACAGTTTAAAGAGAGATCAGAAGGAGTAAAACCACACGGCAGCTGATGTTATAAGCTGAAGAACAGCAGAATGAAGTAGATATTACTGAAGTAGTGGAAGGAACTAAAAGAAATGGCTTGACTATATTACTAGAGGTATTTCATTTTACTTATTTATTTCAAACAAATTGATGTATTCAATATCTCCACACTCTCAAACTTAAGTCTACTACAACTCACTGATTAAGTTACCACTTTCAAAACTATTTTTTAGTTTGCCTAGTGTCTCAGTTTTTCAGTGTATTCCACCTGGTAAATTTTGGGGTATTTTTTGCTTATCTCTGCTTCTTCCCACTCTGTTTACAGTCTTCTAAACAACTGGTTTCGATTATATTTAAGTGCTCTTTTAGTTCACATGAATTATTTCAACTCATTTTGATACGCTATTGATAACACTTAAATTTGGTGTAGCTACACTTTAATTCCTCTCTTTGTTGTTTGTTAACACAATAAAACAGTGCTTGACAGAGAATAATATGATTTAATTTACGTTTACTGCTGCTGTCGTCCTCATAACCACACTATTAAGGTCCCACATACTGTTTAATTACTTAACCTCATTTCAAGAAATGTCAGGGTCCAAATGGTGGTATTTGTAATAAAGTGAAGCTTTTCAGTGTATCTTATATGCAGGCTGTGTCTAATGTAATGCTGTATCAAACAGTTCCAAGTGGAAATCAAACATAATTCATTGTTCTCATACTAGACTGAGTTTTTTTAGAAGTGAGGCGTCTTAAAATGGTAAAAATCCCCAAGCGACTATTTAAAAATTTTAAAACACATTTTAAAAATGCCAATTCTAAAAGCAATCACACGTTATACTGGTACTAGAAGAAAAAAGAGCAGCATATTTGTTGGCTGAGTGCTCTTTGTATTCCCTCTCCCCTGTGAAAACGATGGCAAACAGTTTGCTAAAACCTCTGGAATCAACACTATGAAATGTGGAAATATTTCTTTTCTCCACTGAAGAGCAGTGGACTCTTGGCTAAATAGCAGGTGATTGCACACAGTCTAGGCTGGGGAATGAGCTATCTTAAAAAACACATTTATGGCAGAAACAGGGCTGCTTCCTTCTGCATCAGGTAGGCCCTTAACCTTTTCTTTGGTTGAGGCAAGTAGAATCAGCTGATTAATTCCTGCTACACGAATTAATTTAATATTTTGCAGGCTTTCTAAAGAGCAATTTGCCTTGTCCTCCCTCCTCTCAGTTTAGCTTGAGGTCTGCAGGGTTTATTTTGTTGGAAATCGCACTGTGGATCTGAGCAATTGCCTGTATTATTGATCGGTTTATTTCAAGTTAAACCAAAGGGAGTTCTGATAAAAGCCAATGTTTTCAGACTTACTCATGGTATGAAGGACACAGAGCCAGGCTGAGAACAGGACAGTGTGAGTTTTATCACAAGGAACACTCAACACTCTGCTCAACACAGACACAAGCTGGGCACCCCCATGGGAATCAGAAACATGAAGTCTCTAAAGACTGGTGCCTTTGCTCTGTGGCTTCTGTCACCTTCACTCCTGTATGTCAGAAGACCAAGGAGTGCCTTCACACCTGAGCTGAGAGCTAAGGACCATCCCTCCTCACTACTGTCATGGGTTTAGGTGTTTAACAGAGCTCAATAGACTTCACTGAATCCAACCAAAACACGGGCTGCAGGAATGAAAGCTGATGCTTACTGCTTAAATAGATCCACGGACACACTGCTTATTATGTGCAGATCAACCACAATTCTCAATGGTAAATATGTAGCACATAGAGCTGTTGACCATGCTACATCTTCCTTTCATGTGTCAGTACAGATATAACTGATCCTTTATTACAGATGGTTTCCTAAATTACATCCAAATGCCAGAAACCAAGTGTTGGTCCCTACCAGACAGAAAAAAGCTCTGTGGTGGTATCAAGAAAAGATGTACAAGAGCCACAAGACGACTGAATTCTTACACAATTAGTTACAAAAGGAGAACAAAATACAAACTATTTTCCAAAAGGTGCTGATGTACATTGGAATTTCAAAACTTACTAAACATCACTGCACAGCTTCAGCACAAATGGACCATTAGATTGATTCTTTATGTCACTGGTGAATCAGCCAAAACGATCTGAATCACATCCAGGTCATGGACTCAAACTGCTCACCAAATAGACAACATCCACTGGGACCTGAGTCATTAAGGACATGGAGAAACACTTCCCATACATATTCACTGTACGTAAAGACTACCACAGTTACACAGTTAATCGAATACTTCGGAGATGATCATACTGTCAAGCACAGATTAAGAAAAAGTAGAGAGCAGTTAACTTTCCTATTTCAATCCTAATGATACCAACTAAAATAACAGTTAGATTATGTTTTTTAAATTGGTTTATATGTTAAGAATTAGGAAACAAAAGCTTTGATCAAAAAGTTAGAAAAAATATACATAACCAAAGAGAAGATTTTTAAAAATAGTGATACAAATTCATGTTAAAATTCTTATTTAAGCTTTCCTCTGCCAGTTACTATTGTCAAAACACACTGCAGTAGTTAATAAGACAAGACTAGACTTAACTATCGACTTTCATAATAAAACATGAAGATAAAAATGAGGGTTGGTGTAATTTATAAGAGAGAAAATGATGTACTAAAAGCAAGACACTAAATCAATTTTAAACACCAAACACAATTTATGTCTGACTTTAAAACTCATCTTCAAAACATTAATCTAGACAAAGGCCAGAGACTGAACGAGGCGTAATTTGTGAAACTGATACCTTTCATCACAACCTCTAGCTGAAAAGGTCATTAGATATATTATATCTAAGTGAGCAGCTTATCCCTGCTTCATTACTGATAATTAAGGCAAGTAATATTTTCTTGACAGTAATGTGTCCAGTAAGAGATATCGTCTAGTTTGCATAAACCAGACATTAATTACCAGAGTAGTATCAGAGATAAAAAAAATTAAGTACCTGTGTAACATCATTTCATTATTTTTTCTTCATTTCCTTAAAGAATTAGCAGGCTCCGAAACATAATGAGCATATTAAGAAAGCCATTTCCAACCATTTATTAAAATCCTTATTACACATCACACAAATATATTTTTGTACAAAAATAAACAGAAATGAAGGCATCTTGAAAAACACACGTTATTTAGATATTTTGTCTTTTTGCTTTACTAGAGCAACAGTCAATGGTGAACTACAGTGATCAAATAATAGGTTCATATTTGGACTTCTTTTCAAATGTTAAGGCTTTCACACAGCCAAAATCACAAATGCCTCCAAGACTTCTGATCTGCAACTTCAACTCATGGAAAGGCTGTTTGACCTTATTTGCATAAATGGTTGTTTTGCTGTTATATAGAATAGCATATGGATCAAGTATCTCTGTGAAGATGGTGAATTTGTCACAGCTTACAATCTGCTTAAGTTTTTGTTTCTCAGTAGAAATGTCTCTCAATGTTTTTAAAAGCTGTGTTGCACAGTATTTGGCAAATAGAAGAAAGAAAGATTAATTATCTGTAATGGTTTATTCATCAAGGTGCGTTATCTATCGTACTTCACTGTATGATAACCTAGACAAATGTTATCTAGATTTTACCCTTAGTCATAACAGCACATATAAATGCTGTTGTCACTGTATACCCTGCAGAAGCCATAAAAGCTGTACCCTTTCCTTTTAGTCTCAACTCCAGAATCCCTGAAATTGTGAACGTGCATTTGACAAAAAAAAACCTGAGAAACAGTTGTATTTTGGACTCCATGAATATTTGCAGTATGGGTGCTTTGAGCAGTATTTCTCACAAAACATCACGAATTTAGAGGACGGCCCAAGAGTCCCTTGTTGACCAGGAATTAGCATCATCATTGACTCGTCCCTATCAGATAGAAAGAAGCTCTGTGGTGGTCTCAGAAAAGGATCCCCTGGACTTTCTAGGGAAAAAATAGGAAGGTAGGAAGGAAGGAAGAAGTTGGATGGGAAAGGAGAGGAGGAAGACTGTCACAGATCATCGACCCAATTAAAAAAGGTTCTCACCAAAAGAAAGCGGGTTAACCTAGAAGACTTTTACAGAAAGAACTATCACTGTCTCAGCTACGCAGTATATTAGTATGGAAAGGATACAAACTCCCCCTTCTATAACAGTATTTAGAGAAGGGATGCATTTCTGAATACTGCTGCATAAAAACACCCCATGGATATCAACTGTCGGCCCATATAGCTTGAATGATCATCATAAAAAACACTCAGCGGAGCACTTTCACTGACGCTATTTGTGCACATTATTGTGAAACAGTACATGCATGAAGGAGGTTGACTGACAATGTGTTATCATCATGATCATTTGTCAAATACAGACATTAAATACTGGAAAATTAATTGAAAGATCTGTTTTGTGATAACCACCTAATGATAAATCAGCATGAGAGCTAAATTAAGGCAAAGTGGGTATGTGGAAGAGGCAATGAAGAAATCTTTCTGTAGTAATTGACACCATTCGAATTCATTAGATCTGATCTAGTCTATTTTTGAAATTGGCAATGAGCAAAATGACCATTTCATCACGGGCATCAGAAGTCAAAATCATTACCCAGGTTGAAGACAATGTCAGGAAAGTGAGGGTAAGATAACAACCATGCCTGCATATGCTGTCCCCCTTATTACTGAGGTGCTCTTACTTTCCACCGATTTTTTTGATTTGTCACACAGTTACCATGATATTTTTCTAGAAGAATTAGTAATAGATATAATGGAATATGTTTTCAAATAATTGCAGAAACCTTGAGAACCTCAGCGTATGTCAAAGGTGTAAACTTATGCTGACAACTCCTCCCAATAAGTCTTTGCTTTTCACAGCTTGCCTCAGTTTAAGAGGCAGAAATTAGCATTCAGTGCTTAAAATGCTCTCTCTACTATCTTCAGCTTCTTCAAACCTGAATTCAGAAAGGGCAAAACTCAAATTTAATTTATTAGGAAGCAGGGAAAAAGGCTCACAAATCCAGCCACTGTTGCCAGTTAAAAAAGTAAACCTGCAGTTGCATAATTAACTTTGCTGTCAAATTTAAGTGGAAAATAGATTAAGCTATTCTGGATGACAGTACAAAGAATGACAAGAGATGGAATCACATTTTGTTTTTAAAAGTATTCTAAGTAAGACACATTGTTTTCCTGTCTCTCTTGTTCACTTAAAACAGTAAGCTTTAGATGTGTTGGGTGCACTGGGGAAAGATTTACAGGTACCTTGAGGATGTTTAGAGTGGGTTTCTTCTAATAGTACGAGCATGAATGTGTGCTCTTCATGTTTCCACACTTTCCCCTGTGACAGATACGGAGTACTAAGGGACCACTACAAACCAGACAGCTTTTCAGCAGTTTTAGGGCATGTACTTGAAAACTGCATTTTTATTTTAGGTTTTGACAAATGGAAAAACCATGTTTAAAATTCTGACATCAAACCCTGCAATTTCATGCTTCATCTATACAACATCCCTTTAGATGTAAATACACATGAAAGCAAACACCATTTAAAGATTTCCCCTTAAGTTCAGTACTAGGCATTTTCTCAGATCAATTATCTAAAGAAAAACATCTAGGCAAAATTTGCAATAACTCTAAACATGAAGGCATTCGGACCTACATCGATCTTTAATAGTATTCATTACATACTTGCACATTTGGCATTTATATTACCTTATCATATATTTCTTCTTTTGCACAAAAAATTAGCAATATCGCATTACAACACTGAGACAGCTAAACTTCTGCTTAATTTAAAACAATGACTGATACAAACCTGGAATATTACTACTCGTACATCCTGACAAGGAGTCCAATTGACCTGTGAAATTAATTCCCTTGGTGTAGCACTTAAAAACGAAGCTACACCTTTTGGCCTCCCTGGACCAAGGAACTTGTGTCAAACAAGAAAATCCAAACTATTCCTAACTAATATAAAATGTACTACATTCCAGCATCTTGAACAGTGTCTGAAACCAGTTCCAACATTGCTCCAAGAAAAGGAAAATTATTATTAACTACACTAGCAAAAATAGCCTATAAGAATGCTTCAAATACATAAAGTTGGGTGATCTGACTGGAAGAAGTGATACAGCAACACTTTGTGAATATCACAAATATTTTCTTTTATAAATTTCTCACATAACTACTTTAAACTCTTCAATATTTGCATTTCAACACCAGGTTACAGAAAGTTCTATCTAACAACATTTTTACTCATGTCCATATGACGAGACTATTATGTTAAGGAAGTCGGTAATCACTCTTCATTTACAGAAGAAAATTCAAACAAAAAAATCAAGACAAAATCTAACCCAAATCTCTGATACTTGTGAGATGAATGTGAAGAATCCAACTCGATAATGGGATCTGATCATGTTACATAGCAAATTTTCTTTATCCTAGAAAACTACTAAAAATTGGATTTTTTATGTGAAAATTTATCCCTGGCTTACTCTTTGGACAGACATTTCTAAGTGGAAGAATTTCTTTTACTTTTGTTCTTTACTTCCTAAATTGCAGACAAAAGAGTAGGGAGGGAATCAGCACAGAGTTCAACCTGGGAATTTTTTGTTCACTCAACGTGTTCCGAAAAATGGCAATTATTATAAATGCCATCTTAACACTCAACGAGTTTAGTATGAGGATTAGTGCCAATTCTGCTCTTGGGAAAATGTTAAAAAAGACCACTCGTTTAATGTAAAATCACGGCTACTACATCAGCTTAGTCAACTACTTTTCCACAACATTCTGTGAGGCTGTGTAATATCTTAACGCCCATGTGGAACAGCTGCGCTGACACAATGGGCTGCAGACGTTTTTACTGTCCTAATAATCCACGTATTAAAGAGTCCCTAAATACTCATTGATGCGACAGACCATAACAACTCCCATGGAGCTGTTACAGTTTATCAGGTCAGTGATCTGCATACTGAGGATTCCCCAAGTACTCATTGACAGGTAGCATCTCATATACACTTGTACTAAAATAATAATTGCTTCAAAGGAACTGTTAAATCCCAGTTGCGAGAACAAATTAATTTAAAACCACTGAGACAGCGCTTTGTTTTTTTCTATTGATCTGACAAATCTAGACAAATTTACTAGACAAACCAAGACATTTGAGCAGAACAACTGTTCTCAAATATTATGCTGTGCAGCACTGTGGTTAAAAATACTACCCACCTTGTCTTCAGTGAATTACAATCACTACCTTTCTGTTAGGCAAGGGTGACTCAAAACCTGTCCTTGACACTGTCAGGAAAGAATGAATTAAAAAACTGGTATATAGTTAGATATGTTAACTGAAGCCTGGAATAGGTTGTTCTCTATGTCCTCACTTTCTTCCTCTGTGTAGTGTTTTCTTCTGTCCTCACCTCTTAACTATAAACCATTGAACTCTATATGTTTTTCCTTTCCCTTTTCTTCCATACTCCAACATGTGTTTAGCCTTGTCATCTCAGATCCCTTTAAATTTTCACTCTGTTATTCCCTCTCGCTACATTTATGCCCTACAGATTAAAGTAGGGGTGTCAAACTCATTTTCACCGGGGGCCACATCGGCCTCGCGGTTGCCCAATGTAATTTTAGGACTGGATTAATGTAACTACTCCTACATTTACACAGTCCTAAAATTACATTTGGCCCTTCGAAGGCAACCACGAGGCCGATGTGGCTGCCAGTGAAAATGAGTTTGACACCCCTGGATTAAAGAAAAAACTCATACAGAGTATAGCAACCGTCACACCCAAAGAACCTGTAGTGATTTAACTGCTCCCACCCACTGCGTCATGCAACAACACAAGTGATTCGCACTCCAGACAACTCTCCATACAACTTTCTGGGTTCATCTGAGCTTCAGCCAAAGCTGAGCATGGAAACACCCATGCAGATCACCGAAGAGAGGGAATGACTACGTGGAAACTGCCTACAGTCAAAACACAGCTCCTCTGAAGGCCGAAATCTGGAAGAAAAGGCTGATTCACAATGTCAAGTTAGAAAACCTTAGAGCCTATGCCCATGATGGACTCCAGCCTGATAATGCTGTCCTCTGCCACTTGGTATAGGCAGCAGTATACATACCGCCAGAATTCCTCAGGCTGAGTCTGATATCCCTACCAGTTCTTGCATCGTTTGCTCCACAGGGCTCTGAAATCATCCACTTCAAGTATTATTTATAGTCCAATCAAGAAGCAAATCAAATTCATCGTTTGTTTATGTCACTTGCTTTTTATGACTCATTTATGTTATGGCTACCAGGACACGTGGATCTAGCTGACATTGGTCACTATGTGTTTGTGAAAACGTTCTTCATAAAAACTGTGCTTCTAAATCAGATGAGACCTCAATAAACTTTACATTAACAGTCAGGGTAGCTGCAGCATTCTTGCACAGAACTCAGCAGCTGGAAGCTGATAGTCAGACCAAAGAACCAAAACAAGAAGTGGAAGAAGTATCAAAAAAACCCTCAGTAGATCCATGATTTTCATAACACTGACTATGGTAATGGATACAAGGAGATTTAATTAAAGAGATAACATGATAGCTCATAAGAGTATAACACTTGCACTTAGATACTGTAAACTCAGATTGTGACAATTCATTTCACAAAAGTAAGATAGCATCATAAAAATAAAGAAGAAAGCAATATTTCTTCCCTTAGAACATTCCTAACAGGTAACTGTTCTCCTCAGTTCATATATTTTATGCTTCCCTTGTCAAGACCTGAATTATTTCTCTGCAATCTTTTTCTTTATTGTCTTGATCGATCCAGGCATATTGTAAACATTATTGTAAAGATTATTTTCCCAGTCCAGTGCTTTGGTCAGCAACACCAGCCTCCCTCTGCTCTTCTGTTATCCCATTTTTTCTTCTGAAGCAAACACAAACCACATCTCAATTTTCAAGGTCCTTAGAATGTAATATCACTTTATATATCACCTCTTAAACAGAAGCATATTTTCTCTCTATTTGTGAAATCTATTCCTTGCTTTCTCTTCTTGGGTTTGGGATGCTCTGCATTTGAAAATTCATAAAACTCTCTCATTTTACACACTCCTTCAACAATTCCTCAGAAGCTTCCTCATCTATGAAAACCTCTTCTCTCACAGAACTTGCATGCTGAACTAAGTGGAGACTTAGGATATGCTGCCAAAATCCTAACACAGCAAGTTACTGACTTCTGCTTCTGCTTAAGAAGATAAGGACCAGCACCGTGAGCCAGAACGGCTCTCCCAGCCTCATCCTCATGGAGTTGTAAATCACTGTTCTTGCTGCAGCCAAAGGATTAGAGATAAGGTGAGGTTGCACGTGTACATGTAACTCTCTCTACAGTACAATTGATTTTGTTTGCACAGCCTCCCGTGTAGTGGCAAACAGAGTCAAAAGCCATGACTTGCAGAACACTCATCCAGCTTTCACTCCTAACATGGTCTTACTTTTCTTTCTCCCCTTCTCTTTGCAAAAGGAATAGGAGAAAATGCAAGGTTTTTTTTCTCTTCTTGTACATCTCAGATGCACAAGAAGTTCCTGATTGCTTGCCAAAGGTGAAGAAGGCAACGCTACAGAAGAGAAGATACTAATAGAAGGTTCTGGAGGGGTTGTTGGAGAAGGAGGCAGTCTTAGGAAAATGGCACTTTACAAGAGATGGAGGGAGAGAAACCAGGAGTCTCAGACCAGGAGCAAGCTTTTGTCCAGCTAAGATATGGGACCATTTAGCCTTAACCATTAGTCCAGAATGACAGGGGCTGAGATCTAGATTTTGATGACAGACTTAGGAGAACAAATTAACCTTGTTCACTCAACAAAGCAACACACCACCCTTCCAACAGTTGGGAAGGAACCTCCTTGCAAGGGAGAAAGAGGTGTACTTTAGCAGTGAGATCTACTCATCATCTGTGCCATTGTGTGGAGCCTGGCATGGCTGATTGAAGCCATGCTTTGAATATTTATGAGGAACAGGTTTGAGTCTGTACGAAAAGCTTTTTTCCATCTTTGTCTTTGTGGTCTCTGGGAAGAAGGAAAGTCATCTAAAGATAAGCCTAGAATTTTTAATGTTATGTAGAACTTTCATCAGTTGTGGAGCTGAATGAAACAATTAATCAATCAGTACTTTTTGAACCAGAGACTGCATTTCTTTGGGCAAATCAACACTGTTAAGTCACAAGGACTCTATGTTGCTACGGAGTTCAGAAAACAGTTGGAGGCATCGCCCACAGCATTCAAAGCAGCTTGATTTGAAGTTCTGGATGTCAGCTGAGGTTCCATCCCAGAGGGAAGAGAATGCTCCTTTGAATCTCTAGGACGTAAGACTGACTATCTGGTTTTCTTCATATTCACAGCAAGCCAAGAGAGTTTGGTTACTGATCAAGAGTAACAATAAAGAAGTTAAGGCATTAATCCAGGTGCTAGACGCATTCCAGTATCTGGGTTCTTTGTCTGAAGAGCAAGATTACTTGGATTTTCCTACCACGATTCTTAAATTAAAGATGAGGAAGGTGGGCAGATGTAGAGTAATACAGGATGAACAGGAACATCAGCCAAAACACAGTGACCAAAGCTCAAAGACATAAACAGCATTATATAAAGAATATACATTACAATCGCTGTCTATGTGGCCTCATTTATCACTTTATATCTACGTCTATTTACTCGGCTTTTACAGAGCTTGCAGCTGTATATAAAGTACATCCCAACATTAAAACTTACAGTATGATTGTTGCTAATTAAATGGCTCTCTTGATGCATGGTAGTATTGCAAATTCAGCAGAAAAAGTTGGAAAGTAGTTCAACATCTATAAATTGTTCAGATCTTGTTTTTAAAAACTAATGCTTTCCCACAATTAGTTTTGAAACACAAACATGGCAACATACTGCAATACCACAATGTATTGACAGACTGCTCTGATGGAAAAACCACCATTGAACCATTCAATTTCAAGAGGGGATGCTATAACTTTTTTTGCCATTTTTCTTTTCTATTAGATGCAACACTTTATTTTTTTTTTCTACCTCTTAGACTTTTTTCAAGACTTTTATATAAATCAGTCATTATGAGGAACACTCCTGCAATTAGTATTGTTTGCTCGGCCACAGATCACACCAAATGAAACCTAAAATTAATTCCAGTTCCCATATGTTTTCTTAGCCATGTGCCTTAACTTTATTTTGAACTGACAGCATAGTCTTATCACACATGCACTTAGGATACACTATTATATTGTAAACCAAATAATCTGAACAATGATCAGCTCTTTCTTAAACTAGTACGTAACACTTGCTGAATTTGATAAATCCCTTGTCCTCAAAAAGATGTTTCTCTCTCTAGATATACTAATGTCCTTTCTTTCATACTTGAAAATAACACATTTGTCACACTGTGACCATTCACTGTCGTGTAGATTTGGGCGGTTTCTCTTATGGAAAAACTGAAAAAGAGTATCAGCTGAATTCTGGGTGTCAACTTTAGCCAAGCCAAAGTATCCTTGTTTGTAATTGTAATTATAAACCAACCCCCTAAGATTCATCCTGCTCTCTGAAAGGGCAAATGATGCCTCTTCTATTATCTAATTTTCAGACTACCAAATTTTTTCTAAGTAATGGGTATGAGTTTTACAGACATATCAACTGGATGCTCATGCAGCTTTTCTATTGATTCCGTCTGCACAAACACATCCAGGGTCTGCTCGGTTTCACAAATCAGCACCCTCTGCAGTACAGTTCTGTGTAAAGAGCTCCCTTTGCTTGCAAAAATACTCAATCAATCAACCAAATGAGTTTTTTGTACATTTTTACCTAAGGTCTTTAGTAACTAGAAGTTTGACTTGACACTTTCCTACCATCTGTCATATCTCAGGAATCGCAATCATGTGTGGTCTGTGAAGTATTTTTCAAAGGATTGATAATACATGAAGTTTCATCGACATGTCAAAGAGAATTACATATTCCTCTTTATAAAAATTACTGGTTTTCTGAAGTAGAAGTTTAAAATCTATTCTATTTTCAACCTCCGAAAGCAATAATTTAATTTCAAGTGGATTTTAAAATGATGCTTCTGTAATACAAAGGCATTGTAATGATCCCTTCTTGCTTCTACAATAACAAGGCTGTTATGAATCACCACAGTGTGTGTAGATATGGAAATTGATGCGGAAGCCTTCCTTGTATTATAAACTAGATTTTCATCAACTTTATCTGCTGTTTATGATATTTTAATGTCTCAGCAGTGGCTTCATTGCTGTAGCTACTTAGATCCATGAATGCCCACAGGACCTAGCAATCCCAAATCCGTATGATAAGAGTTGCATTATGATAAGTTTACTATTCAGCCTTTATAAGAACATATATATTTAAATATATAAAAAAAAATGTTCAGGTAGTATTTAATTTGAACGGGGGAAACATTCATATTTTGGTCTCATCCTGGTTGAAGTGACCACCTCCGCACAGGAATCTGTGATTCCTGTTTGTTGCATCTCGATACTTTAGAAGACTACCACAGAAGTTATCTATTTTATAGATTTATTTAGGTTGTAATTTTGCAGTGTAACTTGCATTCAGTTTTTCTAAACAGCAATTTTTTTCATATATATGACCATTCATTGTACCCCAACAGTCTTGTCTGATATTAATTTTAAATGTTTCAAAGATGGGTACTGCACTAAAATGCCATCCACAAGTGACATTCATGAAGACAGACAAGTTTTATGACGTAGCTTGGGCACTACTGACTTCCAGAGGAAAGACCTAGTGAGATACGACATCATTTATCCATGCCATCTTGTGTACTGTACTCGAATGTGCAAGCACTTAAAGCCTACGTCAGCAACAGCTGAAATGCTTGAATTATAAAAACTGTACCAAATAACATGAAGAAATACATGGAAATCCTAAAAAGCTTCTTTTACACATGGCCACAAGGAACTTATTCAGATTAATTTAGAGAAGTTGCCTGGAAGAAATTATAAATACTTTCATTTTCATCTTAAAATTTAATGTTTAGTAACTACTATAATTGCACATAGATATATTTAGAGATTCCAAGTTCAGAACTAGATGAACATGAGGGCATAACTGGGTTTGAGAAGATGGATGAAATAAATTTAACTGTACAATTAAAGTTGGCGAGATTATTTGAAAAAAGTACATCAGGTCTTTTTTTAAAGTTTGCTGCTTACTTAAAAAAATACATTAATTTTCTCTCATTTTTGGGACTTTAATACATAGATTTATGAAAAAATGTAATTTTAAGGCTAACTGTTTAGAATCAGGATGTGGTCAACAAGCTTAGTCCCAACAATGTAGTGGTCAAGTTAACATGTATTTAATATATTAGTAATCTATGTTCTCATTGAAGTCTAAGTCATGAACCATTCCTGGGTAATTAATATGGCTGAATACACCAGAAGTCAAAACCATAGCGCTATGAACCACACACTGTAAATCCAGCAATCTGTCTTTTCAGTCAGTGCCACTCAGTGCTCCCAGAAAGGAGCTGTCACATTCGCTTCTAGACAGACAAGGAACCGTCACACAGAAACTATCTAAGAAACCAAAATGGGAATATTGAACCCAAAAAAGAAAATCTAAGCACTGAGAAGTGACTAAAGTGCTCAGACTAACATGAAGGAATTGATCAAGACAATCGGATATAGACTTGTAAGTCATCATGAGCAAAATAGTATTTTTTTATAGATAATTTTTTCAAGAATTAGCAGTTCACCAACGTTTCAATATTTAAATATATTATAAAAATATCGGAGACTGCTATGCTCTTTACATTTAAATTGTTTTTAAACCTGTAGCTGCTTCTAATGTCAGAGTTGTATGTTTTTTTATAAAAATTGAAAACGTCTAAGTAACTGGGATTGTGATACTTCATTTTAGGAATCTGCCAATAACCCAGCATCAAACTCCTTTTAAGAGAGGTTAAAGAAAAACTCTCTAACCAGCATCAATCCTTACTTTAATACAAATAGCAGGATGCAAACTTTTCATTTTTCAAACTGTTGACGAATTTGCAGACCGCATCAGTCCAAATCTCTACCCTGTAATTTCTTTGGTGCTGCAGTGGTAACAGGATGGAACCCCTCCACCACCTCCAAACCCCTTTAATATTGTTTTATAGACCATAAATAGTATAGCTATTTAACACATAATAGCAGAGGCCTGAAAAAAGTTCTTATTTTTTCATGGTAGCTGTTTCTTCTGATGTGGACAAGAACTATTATATATGAGGGAGATCATTATTCCAAGTCATAGGTTAAAGCTTTAACGGCACATAGGAAAGAATACACAAGAAAAACTCAATTCTGGACTAAATTTTAAGTTATTTTTTAAGAAATCATGGTTACTTCTAAGGGGAAAAAAAAAAGAGTTCTGAAATTGGGTACAAACCAAATAGTTACTACAAAGAACAAGAACATGTCAAGGCAATATGATGAGAACAGGTGTGGGTGCTCTGCTTGGGTTACCAGGCCTAACATGGCAATATTGGTTTTGTACCCATGAGAGTGGCATCTACACAGGGCACCGTGTTGTCCCATAGAGATACACTCAAAGAGGAAAGGTTGAGAACAAAATTAACTACAATAAATAAATGAATAAATATGGAAAGCGGGACATAAATTAAGGGTAGATTTAGTACACTGGTACTGTAACAAGTGAACTGAACATGGCCGTGTGGCCGAGTTATTCGTCCTTGCCTTCAGAGCAGCTGGTTATGAAGATTAATGGTTTATATATTCAAAAGAGTCCTGATTCTTCTGGACTTGTTGGTTGGAAATGCTACGGAAAGCATGATACCCATATTACTGAGCTTCCTCCCCACTACTAAGATAGATACATGTCCTACACTCGGCTGTCAAGCATTTCAAAAAGATTATTAATTCAGCTTGAACTGAATCGGTTGAATGAAAAATGCCTGAAAAAACGTATTTCAGTTTCAAGAAAGAAGTACGGCTTCCTGTGTCGAGAAGAAAATGAGGCTGATCACCATCCCTTTACGAGGGCACTGATGAAAGTCCCCTTTGCAGCAATAGGAATGGACAGTACTTGTTTGAAAGGACAACTTGACTGTGGATCTTTATGCTTGTGTTGAAATACATAAATACAGCAAAACACGTTGTTACACAGAACACTGAGAAATCAAAACACATTCCAGATTGCCATTCTTCAGTATTTTCTATCTGGATCATCACAGTTTCATAGAACATCTTGAGTTGGAAGGGACCCATATATCAAAACAGTGTATGTTTTAAATCAATACACTGGAACTATAAAAGAAAACTACAAATAAATTATCTCCCTAGAAACAGAATTTTATTACCCTAACTACTCAAAAACTTTGTATTTGAACAAATTAATTATATCTGATGAGGCTAATGATACACATCACTAATGAAAATTAGAATTCCTGATGACACAGGCTATCACTTAAGTTATTATGATAAAAGTGACTTCATACAAAAGGACAATACTTTGCAAAAAGCAATCCTAGAAAGCTTTTGACTCTGAAAATTATTTGAGTTATCTTACCCAGAAATAAAGGGTCTGTTTTGTCAGATCATATTTGCACAGACGGCTTTTCAAGCCAGGAAGTATACACAATATGAATTAATTTAACATTTGGAAAAGAATGAAAATATTTCTTATATGACAGAAGCGGATTTTGCTTTGTCATTCTTGGGTTCTGTAGAAGCAGAATCCTCCAAGCAGGTGTGAGTTTGGTAAAGGCCACCACACAAACAGGCGTCTTGCCGCATGTTTGACGAGCACAACGTTCTAACAAACAATACATGACGTTTTAAATACCTCTTGAATTTTTTATCTCTTACACATCCAATACCGCACCGGTTTATCTCAGAGAAGGAGTTTAACAGGTTTAACGAATTAAAAATCAGAAACCGCTTCACAAAACCGAGTCAGGAGAAAGCGGCAGCCATGCCTCCAAAACCAAGGAAATTTAAGAAAACGAAAATCTCTGCCTGTACACGCTTTGCTAAAAGTCTCTTGACACAAATAAAAGGATCCTCCCCAACATATGGAGGAGCCGCTCTGCCCTTCCGGGGCTGGTCTGTAGCGATGTTCACCTCGGGCACGCCAAGGAGAGGTGAATTGTCAAATGTAATTTCAATCATTGGGTGGTTTGGTTGAGGCAGATTAGTTGTACGCAATCATGATAGATAGTTTATCCCAGCCCCAAACTGCCGCTTGGGAAATCTTGCACGCAAACGAACAGAAACTCAGTCATTATTAGTGTCAAGGAGGTACACGGAGGCAAAATTTGGTTGGCAGCCAGGCAAGATGAATCAAGGCGAAAAAGTGACCAATTGCATGTTCAAAATGGAAATTGATAGGCATGTTGTAGTTTGGAAAGATTTTTAAACACCAGAAAAAAGTCATACATTATTAATTATTCAGAGATAAATATTTAAAAAGTCTTTCTCGATGGAGAAATGCATTTTTTTAAGTCAATGTAAATTACATGTATAGTGTCCTAATTTTAGGTTTCTTTATCCCAGAAGCTTCACTATGACAGTTCAGAACACTTCTTATTATATAACTTTAAAATATTCCTGCTCAGTAAAAATAACACAAATTAATCATTATTCACCAAATAAACTTTTAAAAAATATATAAAACAAATATTAGTTTTGCTGAATTATTCGTAAGCAAAGGAATCATTTGCACCCCTTGCAGTGGAGTTTAATGGTCACATTTATCACCTTTACCTTTTCAAAGGTACCTAAATCTTTAACGAACAAAACAGTAAAATCCACCTGTGTGAGCAATCACAATCCTTGGTTCTCTAATAAATAGCAAAAAATTGCTAGAAGAGAATGTCCTCAAGTTTCATTGCCTGAAGTGATATGCTCTGACAAATCTAACAGCTCTTTCTGTGTCATTCCTAATGCACTTGTCACTCAGTATTATCCATCCTCATTAATGACAATGGGAAAGTTTATCTTGGGAACACGTTTTAAATCATCCGCTCTTTACAATGAGACCATGAAATCTCTTACAAAACATGAGGCGGGAACTACTCTGACAACAAAACCCCTTCCTGGCAGCTTTACTCTTAATTCCTGTTCAAGGAATAATGTGTTTATCATACAACCATACGGAACAATATATTAGATGAAACCTGAAACAAGAATAGCTGGTTTGATTTTTCAAGATAGGAAGTAATTTTACAATATTTTTATTATGCTGGGAACGGTAAATCTTTTCGGAATGTAATTTTGTATGGAATCATGCTTCCTCTTTTAGGGAAAAAAAAAAGCTTAAAAAATATTCATAAAATAGCTTGAATAGTCATTAATTAAGCACTTCATATAAATGGTGATACTTATCTCAATAAAACAATCTCTATTTCTGGCTTTGCACAAATTCTGCTTTATTTATAAATATTTTTACCAGATGCCTAGATTGCACCTCTAACAATACTCTAGTTATGTCTAATTTACACCAGTAAACATTCTATTTTGATTATCAGCTCTGAAAACTGATATCCCCTATGCTAATGCTGTGCACTTGCAACAGATGGAATGCATCGTTACTTCAGATGCTCTAACATAAAAAGTACAACATCAATTGCTTCTCTTTTCATCATCTCATTTGTAACAACGCCACCAACCTTCTATAAAAGCAGCAGTTATCAGAGCTTTCAAATACTTCTTCACTGCACCTCCAATAAATGCTCATCTTTGGATCAATTAATATAGTAACAACATAAGTTCAAAACACAAACCCAAGAAACGAAAAATAACACAAAAAAACCCCAAATAAATGCTGCAAGAAAGTATTCCACATACACTTGTTTGTGTGAACACAAACAACTCCTCATCTGAACATGCAGAATAATATTGTCCTAAAAGATGCCAATATACAATACACCCTGGTATGGATGAGCAAGACAGGAGAGGCAAAAGTAGAAGAGACCATGGTACGTTTATAATTTGTAGCTCAGACTACACAAGGAAAAAGTGCTTCCTATATCAAGGATAGAAGTAATTCACTGACAAAATCTTTCCAGTGCAACCCTTCTACTTTAGCACCTGACTCTAAAAACACAGCAAAAATTTCCCTTTGTAGGTTTAGAGGCGTTTCAGTGACTTGAATCTAATTCTCACGGCTGTTTTAAAGCCAGAATGACCTTCTCAGATCAGGAAAAAAATCAACACAGGCACAAGTCCACCTCAAAACTCTTTTCCATTCTGTAACCGTGGTCCTGAAAGTTCCTACAGCAGCCCACGTTTTGGTAGGACACACAGAACAAGAATGAGCGAGTTCTTCCTTTGCTATTTCCACAAGGTTTTCGAAAAACAAAACACAACAAACCAGAAATTTTAAGACTATTGCTCAAGATTTTACCAGGCAGTCACAATTTGCCTTCTTACTCAGCAAAAACTCACTTTATTAAAAGAAAGACTAGAAATAATGTGCCTTTTTACGTAACTGATGAGAAATCAAATGCCTCATCAATAATTCCTTATGAAAATGTAAAGGAAACCTAAGAACAAAACCTAAACGGGACACTAATAGAATAAAGAAACCCCATAAGTTAATGCCTAGATATTTGAAAATAGTTACTTTATGATATAATAATAAAAAAAAAAAAAAAATAACCTAATACATTTTAAGATAGTAATAATTTACAAAATCCCCCTTAAGCAAAATGTGAGTTCCATTTGACTATACACCTCTTCAAAGCATCAGGAATCTCCTTTTAGTTACCTACTGGAATATCTGCACACATTCAATATTTATGTTGCCTTTCTCTCTATCCATTTTTAAACAGAATTAAAGGAGTAGCTAAAACTCTGCCAATAAAATGACAGGAAGGCTATTTTTAGTCTCAGTGATGTAGACTGAGCACAAACAGCCCATGGCTATGCTACTACTGAAGATCAGATCTAAAAACAAATATTAGATTTCCTTTTATTAATTCCTTATTTGAACAGAAACAAGAATCATAAATTAAGTACAGGCTCACATCTCTTAATAAACACTCTTAGTAGAAGGAGAACCATTTTCCCCTATATTATAGCAGCAAAAGCTGCTATAACTCCTGTCACATCACTCTCTGGTAGCAAAAGGTTTGTGAAAGGGCATTTGGGGCAGCAAAGGAAGCCTGTAATCCACCCAGAATTACAAAGCCTTATACCAAAAGGTGAGAAGTTCTGATTAAGAAGTATATGGCATTGCCTCAGGTGCTTTAGATTGCAAACCTGAGACACAACTGACTTAAGAGATGATGCTGCTTATTGATTAAGCAACATTTTACTAAATTGCTAATAAATCCATGAGAGAAGAGATGCAACCAATGGAGAACACCGCATAGTGAACTGCTGAAAATAATATGCTGCTTGGTTAGTAATATACAGCAGCTCTGGTGGCTGAGGATGTGGTTATTCTATACATGTGGTTATTCTATACATCACATGCACTGTATATTGAGATAGGTACAAGCTCTGGCTGTATCTACAAGCAGAGTTGCCTTGGTCAGTCCTGAGAGCAGAATTTCGCCCATCCTGCTTGGCTCCTACTCTCAATCTACAAATGAGCACGATCCATTCAAGACACCTATGGCTTTAAGTAAAAAACCAAACCAAAGCCCAAACCAGAACAAGGTCTTCCTTAGTTTACTCTTTTCCACTCTACAGGGTGTTTCAAAAAGATGGACCCAACTGCAAAGCAAAGTGATTTCAAATTGGGTCCATCTTTTTGAAACACCCTGTAATATGATAAACAAGATTTAAAATAAAAAGTGGTGAAAATTGTATTAAATCATCATGTTCTGCTATACTTTCTGCCAATACACAGGTAAATATACCAACTTCAGGTTGCATGTAAAAGCCTTTAAAAGCAAGAAATATCAGTGACTCAGTACACAAGCAAAACTTGTCCTCTTCATCTAATTTTGTGTTGGCTCACAAAAAAAGCAAGTCCAAAACCCACACTGGAACATGGTGATCCTTGACTGACAGCAGTGGATGCAACCACTGTTGTTAAAGCTTTTCTGCTCCTCATAGACCCCAAGCCCATCTGTCTAGTGCCCAGGTCTGAACTCCTCCAACCCAACAACGCCAAGCCAACTCAATGACTCCAAGCAAACCCAACGACTCCAAGACAACCCAATGACTCCAAGACAACCCAACGACTCCAAGACAACCCAATGACAAGGCAGGTCACACTGTAGCTATCACCCACACACATGAAAATGGTTCATTTACAAATACGCCATTAAGGTTCTAGTCAACCACCCAGCAGATATTCTGGGTATATCGTGGAGACTTCAGGAGTCCTTTCAAATGGCCAGGTTGTCCAACTCAAACGCGACTCACACAAAACCTATCGTGTTCAGACCAAGTGAATACAAAGCTCCTTCGCAAAGCTTACTAAAGATCTTAAAACTTTAAATATTAAGGCAGCAGGTTATTTTAAGAATAGGAAGCACTCTCTTGGATGCAAAGTGAAGCTGATTTCTCTGGTGCAGCAATATTCCCATACTCCCACTTAAAAGTGATAAGCTGTTCTTTAGTTTTGTTTTCTGCTTTTACTTTTAAATATGACTCAAGCAGACGCATTGCCAGAAGATTAGTGGTTTAATATGAGAAAAAGGTAAGTCCATTTGGTAATTGCTTGGTAAACATATGAATTTTATGAACGCCAGAGTGAAAATTCTTCAGTAACTTTTGCTATACCAGACTTGAAGCAGGATAAAAGAAGATGAAGATCCCATATACAGTATTTTCATAAGCTAAACCCCATAGGTTTCTCAAAGAGTAAACACCTGAAATGAGGCATTCAAAGTGAATTACTTTCAGCGAGTGCTACCAGCTGTTTTCTGGAAGTCAAGCAGTCTACGGTTGGTATAAGTTGGCATCCAAATTAACTTTATTTATTTAGGTATTTATGGACACCAATACAAAGCTTTAGTTATTGTACAGTATAGAATTACTGTTTCACTTTCTTCAGAAGGAAAGAATGAGGAAAGAGGGAACTGAACTGTTACTTGGTAATGCCATTCAAATTCAAACTATTATTCTGAAGGGGGTTAATGTTAAGCTGCCCAGAAATACCTCTCTAAATGCAATAAATATTTCTTTTTCTTCCTGGAGACCATGTTGTTTGGTATTTCAAAAGCTGTTGGGTTTTAACACTCGGTGAGAGATTTTAAATTGCATTATGCATTATAACAGAATCCTCTGAAAACCGTATGAATAACAACCAAGAAAAAGCAAATCTTTTGAAAAATCAAAAACATGCAACTAAAACAACTATGAGAAAGACAGAAATAAAGATGGCATGACCAAAATCTAAGTTTATTCATGCCTTGGGCACCACAGTCCTCAGCCACTTTGCTCATGACAATCTACTTTTTGCATACTCCTCTTGGCCAGGAATAGCGAAATAAAATGTACTCTGGAATTCAGTCACAAATATTACCCCATAATTTGGCCAACAGGAAACAGTTCTGCACAATGGTTATATAACATTTTTTCTTCACCTATAGTACTTCACCATCTATGTTTATTTTTTTAAGTTCCTGTGTGTTAACAGTTCAGTAAAGGGTAATATTCTTTGCAAATCAGTAAAATAAATAGATAAGCAACATGGTACAGAACAATTTGTAAATTCCTCATGGATTTATGTTCATCCAAAATCACTAATATTTATTTTTTCGTAAGACTGAAAATCTTAACCCTTAATCTTGAATTTGCAAAATGAGAATAAAACATTTTGGAATCCGTTTGATTAAGCATGTTACTAGTCAGAGTAAACGTTTGGCAACATCGCTCTGTTTTCCTACAAATGACATTTTAACTCTTCCCAAGTTCTTGATGGGGTCATCTTCCAGTCTCCCAGGTTGCAGCATACTCTGAATCACTTTCCACCCAAAGATCAATAACCAAAAGTGTAACAAACAGTATTGAGACAGGAAGATCCAGGTGGATACCATCTTCCATGTGGAGATGCAAAGTCATCCTATTCTCAGCTTCTCAGTAACAGCCTTAACCCCAGTTCATGTGTGACACAAGCCTGTGTTCCAGGAAACGTGACTTCCTATAAGCATTGTGGTTTATTTTCCTACATTTACAGACATATCTAAAGCTCAGAGATCTGTTTTATGTGTAATGGTGTGAGTGAATTTGGTATTATTTGACAGTGAGAACATTATATAATTTTACAAAATATATTTTTATTAAAATTTGGTAGTATGTTAAAGAGCATTTAAAGGAGGTGGCACTCAGCTCCTGCTCAACCCCTTTTGCTTCTTAACAACCCACCAGCAACGTCATTCTAACCGACACCCACAGACCTTTGTCTTGAAAGTACTCCTACTTCACTGAAAAACACAGAATCCTTGCAGATGAAAGTTTTTTAATCTTTACCAACCAACATTTTTACGAAAGATCTCTCTAGCCTACCTGTCTTTCAATACTAAGAAAGTGGGAATATGCCCACTACTTTATTTGTCTGGGAAATACAAGATAAGTTGACCCATTTATTTACAGAGTGAACAAGGCCAATCCATTTCATGCTGCAGCGCTGACCCTTAACACAGATCCTGTGAATGAGCCGCCCATTACAATATGCACAAGTGACCTTTAATTGCATTAATGGCTTTGTTGCATGTCCTTCCACTGCGAGAACACAATTATGGTATAAATATTTCTAAACAACATAATTATTTGTTTAAATAAAAATATCCATGAGTTCTGTTTACTGACAAGGAACTGTAGATGCACTGTATTATAGGTGTTATAAGTTTTGAAAAACTGAATGGAGCCCCCATGTCACACTTGTAAAAAAAATTAATTATGAAATACATTTCAGGATACCACGAATCTTCGTATGCAATCTAAAAGTTAATGGTACCTTCATGTATTCATCTTCAGAACACCGAAATAATTTAATTTACATTATTCAGTATTACACAATAAGAAGGTGATATCTTCAAATTAATTTTTCCACATGTTAACAAGATAGAAGTGTTCTGATATTCCTTACAACACATAAAACTTACGGCTTGATTTCAGTTCTATGTACCATTGGCACCCAGAGGGTTTTTTTCTTTCTAAATAGGAGCACTCCAAGTATTGTTTTACTTCAAGTTATTAGAATTTAAAACTATCTCCCAAAACTTTATCTAAATTGTACTGTCACAATTTTAAACACGTTTATTTATTCAAAATTGTTTGAAAGAATGTAATACATTTTTGACAGGCAGTCTTTTACAATATTGAAATCAAATCCTTGATTTCATCAAACCCTTCATATTCTGTGCCTTATTCCTGGAAGGCTCATGCCAAAATGATTTAGTTTGATTTTCTTTAACAATGGTAGGTTGGCTTGACAGCATCTGACAAAACAATTCAGTGAAGTACACCATACCAGGTAAAGAGAACCTGAACTGGCTACTAGATGAAATAATGCAGAATGGAGCCTAGAATTATGACAGAATTAGTTGCATGGGAGAATCTTTTTGCAGCATTATTAATTTTAGATTAAGAAAATGTTATGGTGTTATAATTACTATCTTTTGATCTATGTTTAAATGAGCCAGTAGTAATGTCTTTATTAATATCATAGGGAAAATGGACAGGAAAAATCAATGCAACAGCGGTTTGATTGGCATATATTTCAGCTGAATTTTATTACAATGCTTTACCTCTCCCTGTTAGAAAACTTAGTTTTATGTGCAGAATTCCCTGCATTTGAGTCCTTGAGCTGATGTGGAGTATCCAGCACTAGAGGCTGCCAGGTATGATTCTATGACCTACGACTCTACGATCTATTCTGTAATTCTGTGATTCTATGTGCTCAAGGCAGGCTGAGGAGAAAGAGAAGTTTTCCACGTTAACCTCAAGGTTACTTGTGTTCTCAAACACATGGGCAAAGATTCTCTAACATTAGGAAATTAAGGAAATCCATTTTCCGTAACACTTTGCAGAAATTCTGTCCCATCTTTGAAGCAGGAAGACCTGAAAAGTTTCATCCATGTTCCAGGCCCTGGGCAGCCAGGCAGCCCCAACCGTGGTTGGGTTCCCAAGCTGGTTCCATTATGAGGCTCTAAGGCCCTAACATCGGGTCAAATCTTGTAATGTCAAAATGCAGAGCTGCTTTGATCTATCTATGAAGGTATATTGACCAAACTCCCCACATTACAACATGTACCGTGTAGCACACGTTAGCTTTGCCATAACATTGTGTGAACTTTGTCTCGGCAAACAAGAATTCACATCCGTATTTTACTGACCAATTGCTATAGAACTATCACCGTACTGAAATTTCTAATAAATCAGCATTTTGTCTTTTATCAGCTCTCAGGCTCACAGATTCCTTTTGTTAAAATATTGCTTAAACCAGTTAAATAATTCAAATGCATTTGTTTATTTACAAAATTACTCAACTTTATAAATATGAGTGAAACGTAATCAGGGTTAGGGTCAGTCCTTAATGAAGGCTGCTTCAGAATTTCTTAGAAAAAGCCTATAATAAGTGATGCTGTTAGAGGTACAGCGGACACTTTCTAATCCTCATTGATATAGAGGTTGGTATGGCATGTGTGCGTATTTTAAATATATGCTGATCCCATATGTACTGGCTGATCTGTTCCTCCAGAAGAAACAGGTCACGAATAACCCTGAACCATTATGTCCATACCTGTTACTGGTGCGTTTAATGAATAATTGCAAACTGTTTCCAGGAGCCCAATTCTGGCCCTCAGTGACACCACCATCTCCTGATGTACTTTAGGACCAAGTTTATGCTACACTAATGCTACACAGAAGCGTTGCAGACACCAGTTCTGACTTGGTCTTACCAACCCGTTTTGGTAAATAACCTATAGCAGTTGTTAACTGCACTTCTCCTTTGCAAATAAGAAGTTTCCCACAGCAGAGTCTGTATAAAATAAGCAATGAAAAGGGATAGAATGGAAAAAAAAAAAAAAGGTAGAAATACAGAGATTTCAGACGGAAACTACCTAAGACATATTTCCTGGTTTTAACTGCCAAATTCATCGCCTTAAAAGAGCTTGAAGTCTTCTTCCAAATACCAGTGCTGGACACAAAACATACACTTGAAGATCTGGAACTGCAATTAAATCTTGTCTCTTTTGGCAAGTATTAATTTTCTCATCGCCCGTTATTGATAGATGAAGAAAGGACGTTATTTTAACGCCTCTGGAATCATACATTTATTTTTAATTCTATATAGGCTCAATTGCTCAGTTTTGTGATTATATTTCCTTCCAAAGACATAACCTTTTACTCTGGCCATTACCACTAGGAAATATGCACTCCAGAGTGCTTCATAGTACCATCTTGTATCTGGCACTGAGAAACCAGCAACTTTTCTGCCACAGGACTCCTCTAATTCTTTCTTCTTTCCCTGTTAGGAAACACCTCTCTGAAAAGAATCTCCTGAACTCATACATTAAGCTCTGAAAACTTGCGTATTTTTGCTGTCTGGCAATTCTTTATGTGGTATACGATACTTGGCTTCACACTGAGCTGTCTTAAAGATTTATATTCTGGTTTGCAGCATTAAAAGAAAATCATATGAGCTGGCTCTTACTTATGTATTGATCAAAATAAAAATAAAATCACGACAACTATTTACTAGACAAATGATACAATACAACTTGTAGGAAAATCTTATTCTCTATACCATTAACAATTGATGCCTGGAGGCTTAAAAAAATCAGCAGTCAAGCAAAACTAGGGAATTAAAACCAAAACCCTCACAAACTTTCCTATTTGCAAATATTTATCCGAATTTATCAAAAGTTTTAACTTTACATACATAATTTCAGAGATTTACGTTGACCAGACCAGTAACAAAGGGACTTAATCAAATATGAATCTTCTCCAAGTGTCTTGTCAAGCCAGGTAATGATGTCCTGCCAGCCAAACTCAGAGGGAACATGTGAAAAAAAATACAAAAGTAAACAGGCCTTAAGCTGCCCAAGGGAAAGTCAGCAAGATGGCAATTTCAATCATTTGGAATAATACTAAAGCAGCCCTAGGCTTTTCTCAGAATGGAAACATGTCACTGTTACTGCAATATTTCAACAAATCAGACTGCAAAAGAAAGGAACACTTATGTAATCGCAGCTGTGGAGCAACGCTTTACTCAATGGTGAGGTGGAAAATAATTAGGAGGAAATTCCCTTTTTGCGCGTAATTATAAACCTACCTAAATAACAAAGACGAACAATGTTTCCTTAGAAATTTTAAAGTGAAAAAATAAAATTTAGGCACAAATTCTTTTAGTTTTGGTACAAGAAGCTTTGGAACAATGGAGATAGAATTCTATCAAACAAAACTACAAACATAATGTTCCTACAAAATTTACCAAATGTTGCGAAAAGTTACACTCAGAGCTACAAACAAAGCAAAAAGTACTTCAGGAATGATCCTGATGAAAGGTTTTGCTAAGATGAACGGGTTGTCATATCATTTAACTGAGAAATCAAAAAATATTTCAAATATTTGGGGAACTTACCTAATCAGTAAACTTTCAGTATGTGTCTAGTCATGTAGCCATCTTTTAGTCAATCATCAGAAAATCAAAGGCAAATCGGCATGACTCAACCCAAACTTTAATACCGCATGATTGTGTCGTGTAAGCTTGTTTTGTGCGAGGGCTGCTGTGGTTTTAGCAGAGAGATTAACGACCGGACCTAAGCTGGCCTCCAAACCTTGCCCTGCTGATGCCTCCAGCCCTTTGAAGTCTGACCATCATACCTGGCAAAACAACAGTGGGAACTAGGCTGGTGTCAGATCTAATCAAGTTTCCTGCCTCAGCATAGCTAACTATGGGGTACACTAATTGGCCCAATTGCGGATTATACCTTTTGCTACAGATTCAAGACAATAATTTAGTCAAATGATGGTTTTTATCTCCTTCTAATTAAGATTCCAAAGTGGGAAGAAATAGGATTAGACAGGATAACTTCAAAATTGTGTCCTTTAAAGTGGTATGCACATAAGATAGATCTCTGATAATATTGCATATAGTGATAGATTGCTAGAAACTAATGTGTGAACATTTGGGAAAGCTTGCTATAGCTATTGCACCTTTAACTATAAACATTAAAGTTTTCCTGGAAAGGGTCTACCTCATCATTTACAAATGGAAAACGAACACTCATAATATTAATTAAAAAACGTTTTCACTCTGAATTTTAAAGTCACCCTTTAGAACACATTTCAATCAATCTTGTTTTGATGAAGAGGATACAAGAAAAACTGAAACAGTTAAATGATTCTGCAGACTATAGAGAGGCGGAGTCCCTCCCACAAAACTGCAATCTGAAAAAAACGGATTTGACATTTAAGGCTTTTACTGATGAAGGCCAAACCATAAGGAGTTATTTAACTGGTGAGCAATCCAGAGGTGAAAAAATCCATGTCCCATGCCCTTATTTTAAGCGGTAAAAAAAGAATGCTTAGCGATGAAAACCCTTTTTGGAGAAATTTTGCCATAAATCATAGGTTGTGTATTCCTAAATTTCTTATGTAATTTGATTTTAAAGTGGCATTTCAAGTAGAGGTCAATATTTTTATCCTAAGTTGTGTATATACCTAAGCAAACATATATAACATATAAGCATAACAGCTTTCAAAAAATTGTTCCACACTCAAACACAGATTTTAATTTCACATTTAAGCTACATAATAGAGAAGTCATAAACTTAGATGTGCTTTGTACAGAGCACACTGTTGCTTGTAGCACACGCTGTTGAGCTGCTTCATGTTTTTACCAGCAGAACCAAACCTGCCTGCTGACTCATCACATTCTAACTGCAGAAACCCATTTTAGAAGACTGTATTCACATGCCTTCTTAATTCAATTTTCCCTTGCTCCCATTTTCTTATTGACCTCATTGCTCTAGTCAGCCTCGCTGCAGTCTGCCCTCCTTAACAGTATGAGGAAGGAAAACATATGTATTATGGATTAGTGAAATGTGTACAGGAAGATCACAGTAGGACAGTGATCTAACATGTTCAAAAAGGGCTAGTTTGTGTCAGTTCAGCTTACAGAAAGGATATCTCTAACAAAACCTGAAGTTATTCAAAAGGGGCTGCAGCTGAGCAATGAAGGGAGAAATTATACAAGTGGGTCATCCACGCATGTCTGAGGCAACAGGTTGTTGTAAGAGTTCCACTACACCCGTTTCCACAGCTTCTGCCCCACGGCTAATTAAATTCTTTTTAGAGGGCCTCCTGCTAATGTTTTCTTTTTCTTTTTTTTTTTTTTCCTTCCAAATTACATTAAAATTAGAATCCCAAATATGGCTGGGAGGAGAAAATTGCATTCTGAGTCGGGATGCATAGTGAGAAAAAAAACCCACCCCAAAATATCCTAATTCAGAGCTATAATAAATGAGAATTTACTATGCTGTGAAGTAAGCATGCACACTTCTCTGCACTTCTGAAAACAGTAAGAACATTTGTATTTTAAGACCAGCCACAGACTATTAAAGTTTTTGTTTCTAATGCAGCGTTCAAAAGCAGTTGTTAAAATGGTTTAATACCTCGCAGCGCCTGGTTCCGCTGACTGCATTCTCTGGGAAGTGAGAAACCCTGTAAAGGAATGTCTTTGGGGAAGAAAAATTTGCCTTTAAGTGGCTTCTGAAGAGGACACCTCTCCTTGAGAAACTTGGAGCGCTCACGCAGAGCTGACCTGCACCAAGAACTGGCTGTCTGATTAACTATTAACTGCTCTCAATAGGATTAGATAATTAAAGACATTGATGACCATTAATTAGGAGGAGGGCACCTTAATTTGTCACTTGATAGGGCCCTTTCAATGATTTATAGGTTAGGGCTACTTGCAATTGTGAAGGGGAGGGGGCAGTGAAGAGGGAGAACCCTTAAGTTACCTTATCAAGTGGCCAGCTAAAAAGGGCAGCGGGTCAAATAAGGGCCAAAGTGGTCACTTAAGGGTGAAGTCCCAAACACCAAAGCAGTGCCAAGCCACATTGACCATCATTTGGTGATGGAGTAAAAAATATGCTAATTTATTGGTGGCAATTCTCTCTTTTTATGGTTTCAAGCAGTTAAGACAAGTGGCCTGCTTAAGAGCTTTTCATTTGAAAAGAGATTAAACAAAATGGTTTGTCAGGGATGCTTGGCTGTTTTATGTCTTTGTTAAAAAGAGAAAAATTTGCCCAGACTGTACCGATGACTATCACATCACCCCGAAAGCCATCTTCCATCTCTAAGCATTACTTGGTTAATAAATACATCAGCTCTAATTGCTTAACAGTGCTATGTTCATTTGCTCTTTAGCAAGATTAAAATGAAATACATCTTTTGTATTACTGCCTTCTATCAGGACTGTCTGCATAAAGGTCACGGAAAAAAGTTTAAATTTAGTAGGAAATTTACTTAAGGACATTAGTGTAAATGATACTGTGTTTAAAATGACATAAAAGAGCGAAAGGTGATTTCAGTAATGCAAAGAAAATGGTTTCTGAATACTGATAAGGACACTTATCCCTCATACCACACACAATTTTAGGCAGCATTATACATTAAAATCCCTCTACTGGGGTAATAACATGTAGCTACTTTCCCACCCACTAACACAAGTAAGAGCAAGTCATTAACATTTAATTAAATATGCTCCTGACATCCTTAGAAACATGTCACGCTTTGTTATTGAAGGTTGTGGCCTACTTTCTATGTACATTTTAAACCAAAATAAACTATTTATAACGGACCGATTTAGTGCAGCAAATGAGACATTTTTAATTAGAAGGCATATTACAATATTTTATAAAACCCTTCCGAACGGCAAAAGCAGAACGAAATGAATTTACAACATCTGATGCATATTTTATGTATTTCACGAAACGAAACATAAGAGATGGGATTAGCTCCACCTTTTGGGTTCTAAATAGTGAAACAAAACTGTTTCTCTTACCTCAATGGTGAACAGCTTCCTTTTTAATCTAAAAGCAAGGTCCTTTGTGTCTGATACATCACAGATCAAGCTATTAAGCCGAGGAATCTGATGTACATGAACCAAACCTTGTGGAGAGAAAGAGTAAAGGAGAGGAAAAAAAAAAGCAATAAGAAAACGCTGTCATCCAGATGCATAAATTAGAGTCTTACGGCAGAATTCTGTATATTTACACACACTCATCCTCCCCTTTTTAAACTGGAGCTTACTACCAGGAGCAATGAAGCAAACGGTGCGATTATACTCAAGTAATCAAGCAGAATAAGATAAACAGAAATCCTTGTGCGAGGAAAACTAATTGCACTTTGGTACAGAAGTACAGATGTAAAGAGGGATCTTAATACTTGTCAAAACTACAGCCGGTTTGTGTGTGATTTTCTCTTGTATTTACAGTAAGCAAATATGGCTATCACCTTGCATGCTGCCCACGGCACCACTGAGTGATCTTTATTTTATTAAATGCACCAGTAAGCAGCCAGCAAAACAAGGCTTATGGGTTACTGATAACCACCGAAGCTCTAATGAGAAGTACCTCGCTTTGCGCCCTGAAAATGGCTTTAAGAAAGTTGCTGGGAAATAGTGGTTTGGATCAGGCTTTTGGATAGATTTTAACCCCTACGCCAGCCTAAGAGAAGCACATTTTCTTCATGCGGGAGGCTCCTGTAGCTGTTGAGATGTTTGTAGCAGCACTAGGTGCACCGCAAGCTCTGCATTCTGTCAGCTGCAACTCAAGCTGATGTTTTCTGACAAGGACGCTGGATGGTTTTTGTGCAGCCTAATATAGTTTCTGAACAACCTGAGGGGGATTTCCTACATCTGAACACCAGGAACATTCTACAGGGCTTCTCAATTACTGGCCTATATTCGCTGTTCATAAAGCCAGCGTCTAAACATTTAGAAAAGACATTTTACTTCAAAACGGCAGCTGTGAGAAAGAAAAACCCGAACACTAAAAGCTTATTTTAAATTATAAAATAAGGCAAGTATTTTTTTTCAGAGGTCTAATTATTTTTTTTAAAGGAAGAATCAGGGAATAACATTTTCTAAAATGGAAATACTTTAAAAAGCATAATTTTTAGGTGTACTAATTACAAAAATCCTCAATAATATTAGAAAATAATTTTTATGCTTTGAAACCTTCTATCCCTGCCTGCAGTCCAGTGACATACAACAATTATTTGTTTGGCTTTTGAGTTCAAAATACAATTATTACACCTAGGAACAGCAGGTATAACACACGGCTGCTCATATACAGTATTCTAAAAATTCTCTTTAAGGATCACCTAGATAATGCTACTGTTTTGACTTTTCAACCAGCTAAGTTTGCAGGCAGCTTAATAAAATTATTAATGCAGGATTCATTAAATAAAGCAATAATTTAATCAAACCTCTCCCGAGTAATGTCAAAATCGTCTATCATTTGCAGTAAATAAATCACCTTAAAATGTATTCTTAAGGAAAAAGAATCCACGAAGTTAAAACCATTAAAAATACCTATTTTTTGAATGATAAATTAAGGTTGTCTAAACCTCAAAAGCTGTGTTTTGGCATATAATTTTTAATAAGTATTAAAAAAAAAGGATTTAGCACACAATTTTACAGGAAACCAGGAAATAACTGCTAAAACACACATTGTCTTAAAGGATCTCTTCAGCAGGGCGAAAAAGAGTATCAAATTGACAGAATTATGTTAGCATAAACAAATGCCACATCACGATTATACAATTGGAAAAATAATTAGGCAAATTATTCTACCTTTTGTTCTTGGTTTCTTTTTCATTCACCTTTCTTTTCAGATAATGAAATGTGCACTATGTTCTTAGCCAAAAAAGATTTTCCTCTGATTTATTAATTACAGCCTGCATACACACAGTGGTGTCTCAACACCATCTTTGCTTCTTTTTCTATATATCCTGCTATGGAAAACACTGCCACGCTCTCACATGTTTACAGCAGGTTTCGGATAAGCAGTTTACTTTCAACTAAAGGTTTCCATGGAACTACAGTAGTATCATGATAATAATAGCTGTAATTTATGCACACTCAGAGCACCGATCCGGATTAGCTAAAACTGTTTGTTATTCGCTGCTTTGGCTATACATAACTCCTAACCTAATCTTTTACAACTGCAATAGTTCTGCTGCGACAGCCAACAGAATCTTTGGGAAACAAACCACAAGATTAAGCAACATTACACATTTTGAAGATAAATCACTTGAAAGGCCACACGCCTTTTTACCAACATTAATTTCATATTTCACACGCCACACGTAACCACATTCGCCTCTTTCAACGCGTGACTGCCGCGACTTAAAGCTGAAAAGCAGAACGTCATTTTTATATAAAGTTTATACAGCACATCATTTAGCAGTTTATTCACCTTAATGTAATCTATGTTTTCCCGTGTTCTCTAGTTAAAACTTGGCAGATCAAAAGTATTGATTTCATGACAAGTTCGGCTCGCTGGTCAGATGATTGCCAAGCCTCCTCTGCCTGTGAATTCCCCAGAGCCTGCCTGTTGAGATGTGCGTCTGATTGAGCCCTGCCTCCGTAATGCGGCTTGACAACATGCAAGGAGTTGCCATGTTTCCTTTGCAGCCTTAATGCACTTTGCTGAAAATTCTCCCAACTCAAGCCTGGTTAGCAAGGAGAAGCATTTAAGAGGTATATTCTAAAATGAAACCAAACGCTCCTTTATAGCAGATACCCAATTGGAGGGTGAGCCGCTAAGTGCCCTAGAAACACTCAGGGCAGACTTTTTGCATTGCTAAAGATGGAACTTACCGTGGTAATCCTTGTATAATGGATTGGTTTCTCTCTCAGAGCCAATAAATGATTCAAGACCAACCACCGTATCTGACAAGTTTGTTACACGTTCCATAATTGCTTTATTCTGTAAGACATGGAAACAAAATACACATCTTATGTGATGAAAAAGGTAATTAATGTTCGTAGAGTAAGGCTTGGTCTTCTCAATGACAAACTGTGGGGAAAAAATAGGTCATCAATATATTAGAGGGCTTTTTTCTTAAAAATAAGTGCTTGAAATTTTTGTCTAAAGAAAACATATATTGGACAAGTAGAAACCACAAACAGGCTAACTCAGCACTAAATTCACATTTCATAAATCTTCATAACATAAGCATTTGCTCACATCAGAGATATTTGCGAGTTATGTGGCAGTTAAGCACCTCGCATTGACTCCTGCTATGAGTCAGACGACCAACTTTCGTTTGTGTTCTGAAAACTTTATATTTTACTACTCTTAGGCCTATCACCTCTAATATTGTGAGCAAGCACAACCCACACGATTATTCATTTTGGTCATCAGTCAGACAACACGGAAAACCAAAGCATTTTCTCCAGTTTTTTTCTTTTTAAAAGTTCTCTGCACAACATATGAATATAAAGCTTCCAGTTGCATTACCATTTCTCAATATATTTGTGATTTATAAGTGATGCCTTATGTGCAACAATGTGCTGTCATGTGCCTCAAATATGCTGTTTTCTGTGTAGTTTTCTCTAGTTGATTTCACTTAGCAGAAAGTAACATTCAAAGGTCACAACAGAGATCTTCAGAGGTAACTCAGGATAAAATGTTCTTAAATGCTTTCATGATGTCAGTATTTAAAGAGCAAAAACAAAAGAGACAAATCTGTGCTAAAAAGCAAAATATTTATTTAAGATAAGATGTAGTTATCTTAAAAGTTGCCTGGACAGCTGGTATACTCTTGTTCTTGATGGCTGTAGGTGCTATACCTGTCCTACCTCCAGGGGTATCAAGATCTCAAAATACCCATACCAAGTATGAAGAATTAGCTCTGTAGCTCCCAGTTGTAAGTTTTGTATTTTTTAAAAATTTTAAAGCATTTTGTACATTCTGCATCTCTTTCATTAACTACATGGCCAACACTTCTTATGAAAGGTCATTTTAAATGCTGGTAAACTATTTGATAATAATTTATACAGTAATTAGGACCAGAGAGAAGGGAAACATCCCTAGACAGGTTAGTAAAGTCTATATATTACACCGACATACAGGTTTCTTAAAATGGTGAACAATACATCAATTGCTTTCATGATCCCACATCTCATTAACAGCATTTCTCCTGGCTACAAGGCAGACACAAAAGGTGAACTGCTCCCATCAAAGAACAACCTGAACGCTGTTTTTTGACCACTACGTGAAGTAGCTTGAGGCCTGTCCTGCGCAGCCCAATCTGCTGAGGTTACAAGGCCTAAATCCACTGATCCCAGGGTACCTTCACACCCCCCCCTCCATTCCCCACCTTATGGGCCAGATGGCATCAAATCCTGGGCCCTGCGCTCTTTTCAAAGCTGCTACTTGTGCGCAGGCCAAAATGATCCATCCCCACGGAATCGGGGAACTTCAGTTCTACCTACAAAGCCTAATGATGGATAACGATAAAACAGCATTAGACTACAGAATTTCCTTTTTGAGGAATAACATAAGTGATCTGAGGTAAAAGAACTGTGCCTACAAATCAATCCCTAAAATTTGTTATGGTATCCACCCCCAAAATATTAAAGCTGACTTGCAAATTATTTCCTCTTCTAGGAAGAGAGGGATAGTATACTATATTTTCATGGAAACTTTTGGTCACATTGTTCTACAGGGACAAGCACATAAAGATGGTATAAATATAAATCTGAAGTAGCCAGTGACCTCTATAAATCCACAGACTAGGAATTACCATATTTTGCCAGTTCTTCAGCAGGCTGCAAGATGTTATTTATATGAACAAGAAATATAAAAATGCAACCTAACCTAAACTCTTAGTATAGAAAAAATATTCTACCATTTGAAAAAACGTTTGCTACCATTAACATTCTTGCTTGCTTATTTTGATAACAGTGGGTTACAAAAATTGTGGCTGGAAAGATGCTCAGCCATCAGCACGGCATCCTCATCCTTAGCAGTCCTGCAAAGCATAAGAATAGCATCTTTCCTGTTTGGTCTTAATTCTGGAAAGATTAAAGTGAGGGATAACAATCTGATATCTGCCTAATGATTCATAACTCAATACGTCGGTTTCAAGTCTTCTGAATGGGTTTGCTTTCCTCACTGGTAGTCTGTTTGCCCATGTTGATTTTGTTTTTGAAGTGCGTCAAAATATACTCCTGGCTTAATGCAGAGTATCTTGGGAAGAATTTTGCACAGTGAATCACCACACCAAACAGACATTTGCTTATGTGGCATTGTTGCCATAGATCTGTATCTATCACGTATTTTCTAGTTTGCAGCGTTCAGCACATTAACGTCCGGTCAAAGCTGACGTCAGCACCCAGATAGTCGTGATGTATGGCATCCTGACATAAACACACAAATCATGTTGCCCCATCTGGGCTTGAAAATTTAACAGAGCTCCAGATCTTCCTCCAGCCCCATACAAATCTACCTCCTGCTTCTGGCATAAACTTGGCAGCTCTGGAGGTGAGCCAGGACATGGTTAGGAGGGAAGCCAGGAATGGGGAGATTCAGGGAAAGAGTTTGTTGGCAGCTAGAAGAGGTATTGTTTTAAATTACATTAAAAAATGTTTAAAAAGCCCCCCAAAACAACCCAACTCAGTCTTGGAAAGTCTTCACTCTTGCTAAATGTACTGCAGTTTCTCTAAACTAGTTAGTCCAGCCAAAACGTAATTATTCTAACAACATGGTAGCAACCCTGTTGTGCAGGCTGGGCTGGGCATCCATTCTGTATCTTACTCCGTGCTCACTGCTTTAGACAGACATTTTCTTCCAAGCAGAAACTTGGAATATTTGGGCTCAACTAAAGCGTACTTTCAAAACAACACCTCAAGAAAATCCATGTAGCTACTTGGATATGTAAATGGGAACTATACATATGTGTTTAACAGGCTTTTGGGAAGGACAATTATGGAAAAAGATTGCTTTGTCCTACGAATTTATTTGCAGAATCTACTTCGTTTTGAGTAATTATTTGTACGTGTTTGAAAATACTTATTTACAAATAAAGCAGTTCAAAATGTATCATCATCTGCATCAGAGTATAAAGCATGGTATTCTACCAACACAAATATATGTATAGCCCGTATGCTCTTAACTACAGAAATTAATACTGTGTATTTCTACTGGATTGAGTCCTTAATATACCACAATTTTATCATTACTACTATTAATCAAATCAATCTTGGTTCATCTGGATTCCATATTAGGAAAAAAACATCTTTTCTACTCTGCTCTAATTTCTAGTTCTCCTCTGATTTCCTGTCAACTTTTTTCTAACAGCCAGAGATATGTCCTCCCATTTTTATTTTGTCAGTTTCTAAAGTAACTAAAAACCTCACAAAATTTATCTAATAAAAATATTTAAATTCTCAGTCCTTGTGCTGCATTAAGTAAAGAAAAGTGGCCGAATGGAAAATTTTCTTACAACGGCTCCAACTTTTCTACATAGTATACATAAAAGATCTCAAAATTTAAATGGAAAACAAGAGACTCATGTTAAAGATCTACTATGAGATCCAACAAGCACCTGTCTAAGTACACTAAACTCTCAAATCATATGGGCTTCATATGTTTGCATTTGTATTCTGATCAATACATTAACATAATTTTAATACTGAGTTATATACTAAATTGAAAATAAGGTATTTTAAGACCATGTTTCTTTTCAAAGATACATTAGGCCTATATTTTGGCAGAGGGCTGTATTTGACTTCTGTACCTTTACTATGTGGTGATCTGATCCCATTACTGATTTTATTTTAAAACATTTAACCAGAAGTTAACACATTGAATCTTAGAATGGGGTCCGTTATCTTAAAAAACTACTTACAAGCACCTGCTAGCACTGGGACAAAACCCAGTTGCATGTTGTATGCATTCCATATGACAGCAAAGAATTTAAAGTTGAATTCAGACACCCCCCAAACTCCAGGTAAAACTGTAATTGTAGGCAACAATTTGTGTTGTCACCAACAGGTGAGTCCAGTAATCCAGAGACTTCATTTGAAAGAAGGTCTCAATAATAAAGAGCAAACAAGCAAGTTCATGCAAAGTTATATGAACCTTATGAACTTAAAGCAGATTTTGGTGTGTGAATGTTCAAAAAACCCCTCAAAAATTGGTTGTGCTTTTTTTTTGTTTGTGCCACAAAGCTGAAATAAGCTTAGTACTATAACGTAGGTAGCTGCATTGCACTATAATGAAACACTGGTTGGATATTCAATAGATAAATAATTCTTGATATTTTCTAAGAGATCATCACACAATGACGTGCTAACGGCTTCCCAATATGCAAATATTTACCACTTGTCATTACTACTTAATCTCCAAAGGATTTTAAATTGAAAAGATAAATTACTAATATTAAGAAACATGGCTTAAATGTTTATCACCAATTGTTCATAATTACTGCTAAGAAAATAACAGAATTACCCATACATTTTATTTTGGTAAAAGAAATTAGGTATTAGGCCCTTGTACTAGTTCTACAGAGAGATGCAGTTTGTGCACTTTTTCATTATCCACAAATCCAGAAAATAAAAGATTAAAAGCCGCTCTGCCATAAAGTGTTACATGAGTAATTAACAATGACTGCAAAGTATAAAATTCTATACTTATTCTGAATCCAAGCTGATCAGCACTGTTCTTGGTGCTTGTACACACCACATCTACTGGCTGAACGTTGAAATTTGGCTCTAAAATGGATGTACACTCAGACCACTGGAAGATAAGATGAGCAATAGTAGATGACAGAATTTTACTATGTAGAAATCTTTATAGCTGCCACAAGAAAACTGAATACAAATGTGATGTCTGCTGGATGACAAATAACCTAGAAATATACTTCAAGGATTTGTTACAAACTACAGTGCCTACAGTGATAAGAAATCCACATTTAAGGATTCTGACTGATTGGGCATCATCTTGTACCTTTGAAGAACCTTACTGACTATAATAGAGATTAAGTATAAATATCCGTTCCTATGGCTGAAATCGCAGAAGCAGTGATTTTGGTTATTTGTTTATATGTACACTGTATTACATTAGCTAATTTCAAGCAATGAATAGTATATTTGAATAATTTCATACAAGATACAGAAGCAAAGAAGGGACATGTAGCAATGACGTGAGCAGGTAGATACAATATGCTTGTAAAAATGGGAGGGGAGTAACAAAGCATCTGTTGGCCAATATGTTACGCCATGTATTAATTCCAGGTTTTGGTTGTTCTCTTAAAGTTGCTATTAATAATGTTTGTCCTATATAAACTCAAGAGTCTTTCAACTGTGACACTAGTTAGAACTAGTATTTTTGTTTCTTAAAAACTCAAAATATTTGACCCTTATCTTACACCTAAAATGCTGTCACTGGTATGGGACCTCTGCAATGTTATTATCAAACACATCAGATGAAGGTGGATGACACAGTATTACACAGAATTAAAAATTTATGGATAAATGTTCAGGAAAAATAATCAGCCAGGAAATTAAAACCTAAATATGACACATTAAAAAAAAAGAATCTTTGGATCTTTGCTGAAGATGGATGGCCTGGACTTGTCTATTACTTGAGCTATAAAAGAATCTAATGCCAGCAAACCTTGGAACCCTACAAAATAAAAAGTATGTCTGTTTTGTCATTGGAGGGAAGACCTAAGGGTCAACAGTGAAATGAGTGATGACCCAATACAGATAAAACAAGCAAGTCAATAACAGTTGCTCTGAGGCCTACAAAAAAGAGAGTGAGAACAAAGACTACACAGTTTAAATCAAACTTTCCATCTGTTGATCTCCAAGCGCTTCACAAAGGACAGGCAAGTGTTGCATTCCTCATTTACAAGTCACGTAACAAGCACAAAGATGTCATGTGAGTTGTCCAAAGGCACAAGGCAGTCAACAGGGAGCTGGGAACCCAACTCAGCCTCTCCCTGAAGCCCCGTCTGCCCCGCTCTACTCTAGGCTTGGCTTAATAGGCTGCATCTATGGCTTTGGGGTACCAGGAAAATACAGGGTGTTTCAAAAAGATGGACCCAATTTGAAACTGCTGTATCTCTGAAATTGGGCCCATCTTTTTGAAACAGTCTGTGTTTGGTGGTATCAGGCAGATGATGCGGGAGTCAAAGCCCAGAAAGCTGGGTGCTGAAAATCCCATTATTATCTGGCTGAAAGAGGTGACAGATGTACAGGGTATTAAAGGGTGACACTTTCTGAGCTGAATCCCTGCTCAGTGCTTTTCTCCTCTGACTATTTCCTTAGCATTCAGGAGCTGAAAGCACAGGCTGCATGTGACTGTGAATGGTTTTGGGGTGCAGGGATCTCGCGTGAGTCCTGCTGCAGTGGGCAGATGAAATAAGCCTGACTGAGCCCTTCTCCAGTGAAGGGTGAGGAGCTGGGAAGGAATCAGTACAAGATGGGGCTGAGATGAGCCCAGCATCTCCCCGAACACTGGTCCTTATTAATGAGATTGTCTCGTTGTTTCAAAAGCATGTATATGGAAAACTGTATGTTATTATTTGTCTCTGATTATTGCAAAAATGCAATGATCATTTGAACAGATTTGTTTACAAAATTAAACACAGAAAATATTGTGTTACAAGTTGGTCATGGTGTAGTATAAAATATAGATGCAAAAGCAGACTGAAAGAGAGTCATATTACAAAAGAGCCATACAAAACTGCTCAGATTAATGTATTTGAGACCAACTGGCTTAACTAAAATCCTATGACTCTGTTGGGAATTACTCATTATAGGAATAAGTTTTAGGAGTTCTTTTTGTTGCCATTTTGCCTGAAAAAAATGTCATTGTGGCTTGCTTACCAATTCAGAAAGGCTAACTGTTGCTGCAACTTTAATTCTTTAAAACAGCCAATCACATTTTATTCACAGGTGACCAAAAAGATTCTCCTCTGTTATTTCAATGAACAGTACACAAATATCAAATGGAACATCTAAGCGATGTTGGTAATCAAGTGGTGAGATTGTGAAAGATAAAAATCATTTAAAAAACTAATCCCTTATGCAGTATCAAATTATAGGCTGTCACCAGGAGCAGGCTGGCAAAGCGAGGTCCAGATGGGAAACTGGCTGGGCAAGAAGAAGAGGTTGGGTGGAAATGGTGGGTGGGCTGGAAGCAATAAGAACCTAAGGAAAGACATGACTGCTCCCTCTGCTGGCAAGGCCCTCCCCTGCTTTAATTTTTAACTAATGAGTAGGCATTTCTTTAATTATTTAGGCTCTAGCCAATAAATAATGCAGAATGTTCCTTCCTCAGTCTGTTGCTGTGTGTTTGCACATTTTTGAACTTATGGTGCCCTATTTCACTGGAACAATTTGCCACGGAATTAAGGCTCAGATGGGTATCTAATGGTAGAGTTACTGGCTTTATATTTTAATTGTTCATAAAATGAATGGCAAGATTAAGCTATTTAACCTTGAAAATATTATATTCTATAATGTATACACATTTCGTATTTAATTTACATATTTCATAATATTATGATAAATTGCTCATCATATCGCACTATAACGAGAACCCTTTTATGCAGCAGTAAGATCTTATAAAATGAAACATTCTGCAACACAAACACACTAAATTACACATCATGCCGAAAAAGTGCCATTCTTCACTGAGTAAAATTCACGACCAGAGAATTCAGCTATAATGTCTGTACTAAAACTTAATTAAAAGATGAAGATAAGTCATTCATTACTCAATTTGTGATAGAAATTCATAGCTGCAGTAAGAACATTTAGAAAAAAAGAATATAAAATCTGTTCTAGGATTTTGGCCTACAACCAGCAGCTCCCAGAACAGGAGGGATCAGCTTTTTTTGCCCACTGTTCTCATCTGAATCCTGGCTGAAAAGCTACTCCAGCTCCCAGCTTTCCAGAAGGCTCCATCCCAGGAATCCTCGCCTGCCATTTGGTTTGCTGATTTTAATCTCCCAGGACTTTCTTACAGTGGCTCCACTATGCTGAACTGGCACTTGCTCCTAGAAGTGAGTTATTATTAAACTTGTAGGTCAATTGTGGCACTAACAACTCTTCGGAAGCTTTCAGCCACGGTGTACAATTTGCTGGTCTAATTAAATATTAATTCTAAGTGTTACATTCTGTGGCTAAGAGCTTTTATTTTCCATCATCAGTCTGGAAGAGAAAGAGGTTACAAGGCTAATTTAATCTTTTTTTTTTTTTCCCTCTAGCATTAAAGCTTAACTACACAGTCACAAAAACATCATTAAAGATGTAGTATTCCTTTTTATTATGATTATATTGTAATTAATAGAGCAGGCCTAAACAAAAAGATGTAAAACCAGATTCTGAAATTTCAAGGTTTTTAAACAACACCAAAAGTTCATATAAAAATACTTCTAAGCAAACACTGCACAGAAATTCAATATTCAGTTATCTGAAAATCATTTAAGACATGAAACAGATAGGCAATAATTTAAATATAAAGGAGTTTTACACAAAATTATTGTTCTTTGTTGTTAAACACAACATATTTAATGCTACATTCACAGGGCATTTTTTTTCAAGAACTTGTAGTTCTCATGTGAAAAAACGGATATTGCTTCAGAAAAGCAATACTACCTTCCATTTTCTAACAGAATTACTTAAAGCAGTAACTACTTTGTTCTGCGATACTTAAAGACACTCTTCTAATCTTTACTTATCGCTGTCCAAATGGGCTCAAAACATGAGCCTCTTCCCTTCTGCTTCCATAACAGTTGTGTCCATGTCTGGACACTGGGCATTATATTAACTACTTAGTCCACTAGCCAAAAGATTCCATATGCTTGAACAGATGACTATCTCCATACTGTGATGGGATATTTAACTGTTTAGGTCTAATATCACAGTTGGAACATTCAGTTCTCATTTTTTTAAGTTTTCATAGGCGTATTTTCAGACTACATAGATAAAATGGAAAATAAAAGCACAACGTTGCATATACTCATTAACTTTTAAAGTTTAACATATTCATTTTGGAAAATGATTTTCTTTTAATTAAAAGACTGGTGATGAGATGGTGATGAGGACATGTATATAGTGTCCTTCTAAACAGTACAAATGTATTACAATTGGAAGGCTGTTTTAGGCATGAAATTTTAATATACAATGTGACTGTTCATCATAATACAGCTAGGTCAGTTAAAAGACTATCAATATGTGGGCACAAAAACATGCCTCAGATTTCTATCGTATTTGTTTTTTAAATGTGTAGTTCTTACTAAATCAGAAGTGATACAGCTAGAATACAGCCTTCTGGCAACCATAAACTTATCCTATGAAACAACTAAATATTTACATTTCTTCTGCACCTTGATTACCAAATACTATCAACAATAATAGAAAATAATACCAAAATTACTTACTGTCACACAATTTAAATTTTAGGTTGTATATACTTCCCTGAGCTTCCTACATGATCATAATTTTAAAGATGCTTTTATGAATGTCTAGAATATCCAAACCAGAATATTCATACCTGAAAACTATGTGGATTATCCAAGAACACCTGTCATAAACCCAGGAGTCTCTATATTTCCTTGCATGGTTGTTAAACTGTATTTCTCAAATACAACTAAAACCAACATACAATCATAACAAGCACATAAAAACCCCCCGATATGGAAAAATATAAAGATCATTTCATGTCGATAGTTTCTATTGTACAGAGAATTATGAAAGCTTGCTTAACTCTGATATGGAAACTATTATACATGACATTTCATCTCAATACAAATTTGTGTGCAGTGTCTACATCACCAAATATATCTGAAGGTTATTCAGCATTTTACACTTGTGGACTCTCAGAGTTCTAAGGCAGGCAAACACTCTTAGCTCTTGCCATAGCAATAAAGATTTCAAACTATGAGAAATTCACAAGCTATAGGAGTTCCCATTTTATAATCCTATATTAGCAATGGGTTCTAAAGCAATCTAGTGCTTGACTTCGAGTTTGGCTCCTAAATTACTCAGTGTGAACACAAAAGGCTACGGATGTGAAAAAGTTTGTTTCTGATTTTTTCTACACTGAAACATACAGTAACTTACGCACTCCGGTGAATTCAAAGCATCTAAACATTAATATTTTAGGAAATTAATTTTTTAACATACTGGATGAAATAATGAAAATACCCTGCTAAGCAGAACCTTGGACTCTGAGGACAGGTTTTGCAACAAGACTTATTCAAACCGACTTTTCATTAGTCAATTAATTTCCCTTGGTACATGCTGACTAATATGGTTGTTAGTCCTTACCAGTAATACAGCTTCAAGTTCAAAATAAAGGATGGCTTTAATAAAACTGCTACACCTTCTCCCAGTGAAAATAATAATCTACTTAATAAATATTACTTAAGTGATACAAAATTGGGAAGAACAGAAACAGAATGACAAACAAATTACAATCACTACTTAGTATTCTGGGGGAAAGATGGTTTTTTATTTGCCAATGATTTCTAGTGATTAAAGAAAAAAGATTAAGCAAAATACAGAAATACTTTCAGTTCTAATTTAGGGCTTTTGCAACTATAAACCAGTGATTTTAAAGCCATTTAAGTCATACTCTGTAGCACGGAAAGTTGTTTTTTTTTAATCAGGTTCTAAAACACAGAGAATATCAACATACAGAAGAGTTATTCCTTGTTTTTATAATATTCCTTCAGTCTGCCCTATTTGATCAATGCTGGATTTCAAAAATGGGAGCATTTTCCCTTTTCAAATACACCATCTGATTTCACAGGCACAATACATTTTCAAGAAGCAGTAGAAAGACTTGAAAAATAACCTTCCATCAAGTATTTTAATCATACTTTTAAGTATCTCAATATTTATTACCTGACAGACAGTGTAAGATAAGAGTATGTTCAATCAGTAGAAAATATCAATCAAGTAAAACTTGTCACACATCATCTGAATAAAATTCATAATTGGATAAGTTTTTAGTGTCATTTTCTTGAAATCTTCCAGGATAATGTATTCTTATTTTTGTGCTTGAGAAAAGAGAATTTTCTTGCTTTCTTCATTCACTGTTTGCACTGGAAGTTTCATCAATAAAACACTAAGAATCTACATTCTTTAGTGGACTACAATTTTATAAAATTATTCTGAAAAAAACTCCTTACGCAACCAGATTTTTCCTATATTTGTATCTTTTACCAAAATACAGACAGAAGACTGTGAAGACATTCAGTGTCCCATCAAACTGGGTGAATGTGCATCATGTTTGGATAAATGCAATTCAAAGTTATTAAACGCAAGACAACGAACAGGCAGAATAATGAAAGAGCCACATTGGTGGATGTTTACCACAGTGGGAAAAGCATCAAGAACAAAATCTCTGTTTAACGCTCAGTAGTCACCAAAGAGACAAAGCAGACATTAGAATGTAGGAAAAATGAACAAAAAAATAATAGCATTATTGTATCACGTTACTATAACAAAGTAAAATATGATTAAGAGAAATGTAACTTTAAAAACAGGTTAAGGAGGCAGCATGAGAAAAAAAAACAAAACAATGAGAATATGGAAAAGACAATATAGGGAGACTCATCTTATTGTCTGATCAGCCAAGAACAAAGATATCATTTATGAAAAATAAAGGAAAAATTTAACTTTCTGAAAAAGAAAGAAACCAGTTAAATTTAATTTGTGGATCTCCCCGTGACAGGAGAACACGCAAAGTATTTGGCAGAATACGTAAAAGAAACCAATCTCAAGCTAGAGAGATATGTATATGTATTCCATATATATATGCATTATTCATGTACTACATATAAAAATAGAACTAGTCTGGGTCGGAAAGACATTGTCCCTGTCAAAAATCAGTACTACCAATTGTAAGTTTTATTTCTTCTTCACTGGAGTAACTTGTACTGGGGACTGACAGAGACAAGATGTGCCATGACTTACTATTAAAAAACTAGTTTTTCAAGCCAAAGCAGGTAAAAATGACACTATTTTTTTTTTTGTATGTGTTATGCAGACAAAACCTTGATTAAAATGTGATTTTTGAACTTATATTTACCTTAATGGAAATTATTCATGTGAAAAATTTACTTGCAGACCGCCTAATTAACGCAGTTGGGAGGCAAAAGATAACATAGAAAATAGAATCACACAGAATCACAGAAACACTAGTTCAGGGAATAAATGTGGAATTCACTACCTCTTCAGAAAAAATAGTGTGCATTTGCTGTGCCTCTGGTGTGCTGACTCTAAGATTTAACAGTGAATGCATATGCTAGAACTTACTCTGATGAAATTAAATACATACACAGAAATGTGCTCAGAAAAAAAATCCCCCTCTCTTATTCTCTTGGAAAGAAAAGATATTTTCTTTCCTTTTTTCTTTTTAAATCCAGGGAGAACCCTCAGCAAGAGAAGGGCGAGTAGCCGGGTTGTGAGAGCGGGAGCAGCTGCTGTTATTGTACCGCGAGGTCCGTCTGCGGCTGGAGCCGGCGAGAGCACATGTTGGGCTGTCCTCTCATCTCATCTCATCTCATCTCATCTCATCTCATCTCATCTAGCCATCCTCCCCAATTAACCGGGAGTGCACATGCTCTCCAGGCTCTTTAACAGGCTCCTCGGCGAGGGGAACAACTACACAGCAGGGCTCTGGGAACTGAGTAATATGGGCTGGACAGAACCCTCAGCGGCTTTGCTCCTCCTAATGACGGTTTTCTTCAGAGTTTAGTGCTTCAAGAAGGAGACGTGAAGTTGAACAATTAAATATATATATATATTAATGCTCTTGTTTGTCTAAGGCTGCTAAGCAAAGATTCTGGATTTTTTATAGTTTAATTTTTCTTTTTAATAAACTCAGACCAGCCTAGCACTTACTGTAAAACGATTCCACTAAAACTAAAAAAAACCCAAAACAGTTATTTAAAAAATGAGATAAAATTTCAATCCTAACTCAACAGGAACAGATCTATACAGAATTTATAAACAGAAAACCCAAATCAACTTCCTATGTAAGTTTGCAACAAACAAAAATGTTGAGTTTGTTTCTTAGAGACGCTTCTGGACTACTTCTCTAAGATATGATTGTACCTTCTATTGACACGATATAAAAAAAAGAATACAATGAAACCTATTGCATGTCCCAACTATGGACAGGTAATTCCAATGTGTAAAAGGAAGGATGTTAGTTTTACATTCACAAACTCTATTAACTGCATTAAATTTTACTATCAACCTTTCTGAAGGCAAACTACCATCTGATATTTAAAATTAGCTAAATGGAGAGATGGAGGTTTGTGCTGCAAGAGGAATATTCATACTTCTGATTGCAAAGGTAAAACTAGAAAATTAAGTTTCTGTATTTTTGAAGCAGTAAGTGCATCAGGTACCTAGACAAATAACATCTGTGGGTATTCAAACACTTTTACAAAATGCAACACACGAGAGTGATGCACTTACCTAACGCAGGATTTAATCTAATGATAAACTCATATACTGTAAAAACATTTTGTACAATAGGAGGTTTTATCTGATACTTTTTTACTCTAATCAAATCAAATTAATGCCTAAAATTATAGGTTCTCTGCTCATTGTGAATAATAGTTTGCTTTTGTAAGTTACATTACCACTTGCGTAACAAAAGACTACCTACATTTTTCCTTTTGCTAAAAAAGTTTGTATTTCCAGAAGATCCATTGAAATCTCCACATACTCTCAGGAAAGGTGCTCTTAGGAGCTTTTGATTTTGCAGTTGGGAAAACTACTCTGATACCATAACTGTCTTGCTCCTGGTCCCAATACAAGGGGATATTAGAATGAAAGAGTAAACTTGTATCTTTCAATTACTGGCTTTAAAAACAGGATCACACATCATCATAATGAGCGTGATGGATGCAGACAGAAGTGTCTTATATTGAAAACCTAAAGAGTATTCTGAAGGCTGCAGAAAATTGCATAGGGATGCTGTAAAAAAATTAAAAGAGAATAGTAGCAGGATTCTCTTTGCTTTTTTACAATTTCTGAAATTTTGACAGTTTTCCAAAAAATACTAAAGTATAGAAACACTACAGTGAAGTTATATTTTTACCTCACTGTCCTGGTTTTGTTACAAAACAAGTTTCTCTTCTAGTGAATTTGCCTGTCAGCTAAAGCTTCATATTAGCTGCATTTTCCTGGAGAACCAGATACATGTTTTGGTAAACATAGCAATGGAATGCAGACTTATTGATAAGCATGGATGGACATCTCGCGAGAGGGGCAATGAGAAACAGGTGACCAAGAAACTGACCAACTGTGTATAACATTCCATTCATGTGAATACTTCATATAAAAGGGGGAGATCACGAGGATCTCGTCCCTGTTTTCCCTTTTGCTTATGGCCGACATTAGGAGAGGACCTTGCTGGTCATCCCTGCGAACTGAGGCCTAGTGAGAGACTGAATCCAGCTCCGGTTGGCTGCAGAGTCCAATCCAGGACTTTGGGTGCTGGCTCTGCAGTTGCTGAGACTTTCAAGATTGGTTTTGTATATTTTGTATTATTTTCTCTATTCTTATTAGTAGCATTAGTAAAACATTTTTAATCCTTCCAACTCTCTTCTCTCTGTCCTTCTTTCCCTCCCGATCGCCTGTCCTGAGTGGGAAGGGAGGAGAGGGAGGGGTAAAAGGGGGAAGGTGGCGGGGAGAGGAAGTTAACAATACATCTGCCAGGGTTTTATTGTCACCCCGCAATCAAAACCCTCGACATATCACCCACTGAAGCAAACAAGTTTTGAAAATGCCCAAAATTGCATTTATTTTCTTACTATAAACTTCGCATTTTTTGCTAACTGATACGTCAGCTATGAAATATCGCCAAGACATCATTCCTACCTGGATAAGGTGAGCGGGCACTGTGATGATGCAGGCGGACAGAGATTTTCGGAGGAGGCCACGGAGAACATACAGAAATTTTGTAAGGCTGTGAGCATCTTCAGGAGTATCGCTGCTACAAACGTCATCACCCCACATCATGGAACCCAGACTCTGAATTCCTATCCGCAAAATGGTCTTTTGTTTTTTCTATTGAAAAAAAACAAACCCAAAAAAGGCTCTTGTTATTTTTTAAACATTAAGAGGAATACATCATGTAATACATAAGTTAAAAAAAGTGGAATTTATAGAATTCATATCCATAATAATCACATAGATCAAGTAATCATAGCTTAATCTCAGAGGATCTTGCTAAAACTTACAAATGGAATAGCACTTTTTTCACTTACTGGATATCATGCTATGTCAGATAAGCAAGAACAAGTGTAAGAGAGCACAGAAACACCAAATGCCAATTTGCATTTTGTAATCAGTTACATGTTTTCCATCAGACAAAACAAGAATATCATGATTTTTTCATGTCCTTTCTCTCCTCCATCACTGCCTTAAGTATATGCAAAAAGAATCTTCTCTCCCAACTCTACGAAGGTTGCTGGAAGGGCCTGAGAGTGAGCAAACTCAACTTTTCCCTCCATTTTCAACTTGCTACCGTGTATTTTCATAACCTGACTATTCTCCCTGTTTGCTTCAGGTTCACTTTTTCTGCTGCTTCTAAATGGCCAAGGTCTGTGCCCACCTCACCAACACACGGCCCTTTCGCTATTTCAGAAGCCTCTGTAAGTATCGTTTACATTCCTGGCAACTCCTTTGAACTAACGAAGGATGGTTTAATCCCAGCTAAGAAGAAACAGGGTCTGATGGAGACATCAGCAGATTGTCTCTTAAGGACGACACCTCCCTGAAAGCCCCTGACACGAGTGTTCCTGGATCTGCTTTAGTTAGCTACTGGCTACTAGAATTTAAGCTGTTTTGACATGTAAAATCCTAAACTGCCTCATGTGTTACCCACCTATACGGACTGTCTGCTGCCCTGCAGGATGCTGGCACAAGAGCATGCAACGGAGGCAGTGGTTAAAATATGGGGGGAAATTACGAAGGTAGAGCTGTATGTAATTTGTTTATGCAAACTAAAATGTCACCTCTCATGATGACAAATCTCATGCCTGTTTATTTTACCTGACCTTTCCTGGTGATGTTGGAGAAGGATTTTAGGTATATTTGCTACCATCAGCTGACAATGTGCACCCTTGTTGAAAAAGATCCTGTATGAGGTGATCAAAGATGCATTTCTAGAGTTCAAGTTCACGTTAAAGGCCAGCTTTTTATTTTCTTTAAAGTAAATATATCTATCAAATACCAGTTTAGAGAAATCAAAGCTTCCAGGTACTTCTCATTACAATGAAGTGCTTTGATAAACCACAGATATTCATTTCCACTATCCCGAATTGCAGCTGGAGGGAACAGTAACTACCAAGCACAAAACACTGCACAGCTGCTCTGGAAATCCAGAGGAAAGGTTTTGACAAGACAAGAGGCTACTTTTACGAACACAGCCTGCTCCATATTGGGCAGACAGAGCCCCAGTTGTGAAGCAGAGTCGGTACCACATGGTTCTGCATTGACCCAACGCTCGCGGCTGACACAGCGAGCCGAGCTGCCAATTCATTTATTAAAACACGCTTTGTGGAAACGATCTGTGTTCCAACTCTGGCGGATTCTTCAGTCTCGGGCTTTGCAGGTTTTTAGGTTTTACTTATGTGAAGTTAACTTTTGACACTACTTTATGAAGATCTGGAAAACAGTACAGGATAATACGTCACAATCTGATTCTCTGTCTGGTATTTGTTAAACTCAGATGTTCAGAGTCTTAAAAAGAAAAATAGAAACTAGTCTAATATTCTCTAGTGACATCTAATCAGAGCAGATTAACACATTTCTTGATGTGTGTTTAAGCAATAGTACAAAATCAGGCATTTAATAGAACTATTTTACATAGATATAACAGGTATTGATCATGCAGAGAAAGTGTTCTGGTATTTCAAAATTTCAGAGCAAAAAACCCATAAAACTTACAGAAACTTCTGTAATGAGAAAAATGCCTTTTCCTATTGCAAACATCAGTAAAAACAACACACCAACAGAGAAAAATCTCTGTCAGAATATCAGTTGTCTTATTGGATACAGGATGACAGATGTTTGTTCCACAATATTAAATCATAAGAGCTGTAAAAGATAAAGCTACTCACACACCAGATGATATCAGATGCATTTGTTTTGGCCACTCACAGAATTTCTACCTGTGTAATTCTGTCAGGCCCACAAGGCCATGACGAATGGCTTATTCCAGAACTGAAATGTTAGAAAAGCTAAGTCTAATACTCTCCCCATCAGCTTTATTACCCTAAAAGTCACCCAACTTGAGCTCCTAACTACATCAAAAAAAGTTGCTTGTGAAAGTTCTGTTGCCAAACATGAAAAAAACCCCATAATTCAGAAACAAATTGTGTTACTTTGTATGGCCTTAAACTGTGCTCAGTTTATAAAGGATTAATACTTAATGGTCAGCATCAAAGAGTCACCAGGAGCTTTTAAAAAGGATGTAAAACTAATGTAGATATTTCTAGGTTACAGGCCATTCAGACCCTGAATTCCCAAATAGATGTCCAAGTAAGTGTGAACAAACGGGTTATTGCTTTGGGTAACTTCAAGCGAACTTTTCCGTAGCCTAATACCTCAAACAGGAATTATTGTACTATGGCCCACAAAGTCAGGCAGGACAGTCAAAAAATATTAATCTATGATGGCCAAGAGCAGATGGTCCCATAAAACATTAATGTTAACTAATCACACTAGGCCCTAGAGATGCTGGACCATTTCATCAGAGGTCTACTAGACCCCTAATGGTTGTTTTCACTAATTTTCCTAATTGTGTCAAAACTCTGTCAGCTGGGGTGAGATACCGTCTGCTCACTTTTCTCCAAAATCTTTATCAAATACCCGTATTAGATAAAGAGAAGCCAATAAAAAGCAGTAGTAAGTCTAAGTATCATTGTCATATTGATGGGAAAGTAGCCAAAAATATCTTAAATCTTTACCAGTTAGGTTAAATATTTCCTTTGAATTCAGATCCAACAAGCAGCACATTTCCAGACGTCCAGAGTCTAGAGACTTTGGAAGGATTATTCTTCACAGTACAAAAACTGAAGCATTAATGTCACCAACTTCTGTCATTCACAGACAGTGATTAATGGGTCTACTTAAAGTCAGTAAGCAAATCTCTCTAAAGTTCTGTACCTCCCTGCTACATCGTGGCCCTTGCAGTTCTCTCCAAACATGATGAAAGCTACTGCCAAGAGGACCCACCTAAAGGGAAGAGCATACATGCACAAACTTCTCTGAAGCTTCTATTATTATATACAGGAAAGGACATAGGTCCAGAAAATAACAGGCTGGTCCTTACTCTACAATCTTCATATCTGGCTACTTGAAAAGTACTTCACAAGTCTCAGTAAATAGAAGGGGATACAGAGTAGCAGAGAGGTGAATTTCTCATAGATTTGGAAAATCAAAAGATCTAAGGATTCTGGGCCATAACTACTTTCAACTCTGGACATATTTTTAAGGGGTGTGTATTATATACGGCTTCTAAGTGTACAAAGAAAGATGATGCATGGGGAAAAGAGAGATCTTAAAAGAAAGATCTCGCTCCAGGAAATCATATGCACCACCTCCCTTGAAACAACTATGCAAGGGCTAATGGCTTTTTAGATGGATCAACTGGCTTGAAAAAGGACTCATTTTCAGACTTTCAAAGCTCCACCTCAGAACCTCATACACTCATTTAGCAAAAATACTTTTAAATTTGTCTGAGTTAAAGTTCTAGTTTTGCTTTATTGACACTACTAAGACATCTTGAAACAATGAAGAACTATTACAGAAAATATCTCTCCATGATGTTTAATTTTTCCCTTGCTTGCAAGCAAAAGATAAAAAAAAATATTGACCTGGCCCACCTTTATTTTCTTTTACACGTGGAGAAAAAAATGAGGAATATACAAAGGTGCTATTTTCCCATCAGATATAACGTATAAGAAAAATAACTAGCAAGAGGAGGTGGTTTGCTGGCTGGGGGCTGGCAGGGTGTTCGTATCTTCCCTGTAAAAGGAGATTTTTAAGATACTCAGCTAGTAATAGTACAGTCTCGTATTATATTATTTGAGGTTCTCCAGCATCTATACTAATTAACTTCTACTGTAGTAACACTTATATGGTACAACAATAAAGATAATTACCTATCAATTAAGCATCAATATATATAATTTATTATTTTCATCAACTGCAAAAGACTCACATATTACTGAATATGGGGAAGAATAATAGGGCACTGCTTAAATTAGAAAAGGGCTTTCAGCCTATGTTGTTACACTTAAAATGTTTTTGTTTATGCATAGTACGATATATGAAGAGTGCAGAGATCTTAACAAGTCTAAACTGTTTTGATTTGTAAAGCTGAAATAGTGTTCGTATTTCTTTCCTTGCATTTCAATGCTGGCTACATAAAGATGTACACCATTTAATTCATTAAATAATTCAATCCACTCCAGCTGAAACAACATTGAAAGAAATCTGACAGTTTAAGATGAAATGTTCAGTCTCAAGACTCTTGAATGCATTATTGCTAAAGCAATAGTTTGAAAAAAATACTGTAGGGGGAAATGTGTTTTACTCCATTACATTATATTTGGCAATCCATCTATAAGCTAATTGCACAGAATATGCATTTTAATAATGTTTGCTTATAGTTTTTTCTCACAGGGTCTGCATATCGGTAACAGGTAAAAACTCCAAATGCACATTAAAATATGAACCACACTCTATTTACTTTGCTTGTTTACTTTAGCAGTGCTTAGAAACAGCTTGATGCTTGTTACTTTGTCCAAGACCTTCTTGTGCCACCCTAGAAAATTCAGAAAACAGCCTTAGTTACAGGGTGATAGCAAAGTAGGAAGGTCTTCAGTACCTGGGGATCAGAGCCATCAAACCCTTCCTGGTAAATGATCCTCTGGATGGACTGAAGCAGCCTTGCATAAGCACTGTTCATATTCCTGTTGGTAAGAAGAAACAGTTCAGTAACACATTTTAATACTCTCCTCTATGTTTCTAACAGTTGTATTAAAAATAAATATAAGTAGATGCAGCTTTCAGTCCGAAAGTGTCGTATACAAGAAAAACATTCATAGAAGAAAAACCCGACCCTCTTTGAATAAAGTTGACATTAAATCTGCTGTGATTGCTTCATGTTAACTACTTCAGTGCTCAGACATTTAACTCTAGAGATTAAGAAATCATAATGATGTCAGGCTCACATCTAGCAGATTCATGATTTAATGTAGCAACTTAAAGGTGAAACCATCACAGCACAGAACTAAACTCCTATAACTGACAAAGAGATACTGAATTGTTACTCCACATACACCCGGTTAATGCCCTGACAGAGTTGACCTCCTATTACTGAAAACCTTCATATATACAACTGCTAAAACAACCAAAGTGAACAAAAAATGAAAGAGCCAACATTTCCACAGTTAAAAAGTTCATGTAGTTCATTAGTTTGATTTCTTTTCTTTTTCTGATACTGCACCAGAGCATAAGATACATTGTACTATGCTATGGTTCCATTTTGTTTCCATATGCTACAGGTGTTATTACTACTTTATCTGCACGACAGCAGAATTGCGAGGTAGAATTAGGTATTACTTGGAAAATATATCATAAAATTAAACAAAAAACCAAAACATCTTAATTTTTCCAACTCTCTTCTGTCCTTCTTTCCCTCCCGATCGCCTGGCCTTAGTGGGAAGGGGGGAGAGGGAGGGGGAGAGGAGGTTAACAATACATCTGCCAGGGTTTTATTGTCACCCCGCAATCGAAACCCTCGACATAGATTTAAGCAGACTTAAAACCAAACGAAAGTTCAGCAAATTCTGTCCTCAAATCTCAGAAACTCCAGTTCCTGCACATCCAAGGCACTTCATCAGACACCCATCCCAGCCACGCTCTCCAGCCCACAGGTAACACATACAAAGGCCAGAAAGTTGTAACTTTTACTTTACAAAAGCAAACTAGCTGTTCACTTTCACAAGAGACACACTGATGTCTTAAATCCTACCGAGCACACTGGCTCCTGTGTCTGGACTTGATGTAGGTTCCTCACTGAGGTTGAGAGTTTCAGCCCCTTTATCATGTGTAGCTTCAGCATTTCCTTCTAGTCTCACTAATTGCCATCAAGGGTTACGCATTCAAACCCTCCTGTGTACTTCTTGGGAAATATGACTGGTTATGTTGAAAATTTTGCCTCTAAAAATATTCTTATTTGCTGTAATATCTCTATATGCTTGGTCTGATAACAGCCCGAGTTGGTGGGGACCTTGAAAAGTTACCCAGCCCAAACATTAATGAAATTATTCCCCTCACTTTAGTAAAATACATTTGGATAATGAACACCTAAATAAATCCAATTAAATTTGCTTTCATCCCTTTGCACAGGAGAGAAGACAACTTTTCTGAGAAGCACTTAAGAATTACAAACATCTCTCTTTTACACCATTAACCCAGAACTCTGTATTTCTTTCAAGAACAAAGTACTTAAAGCATTAGCAGAATTAACAGAGCCCTAAAATTAAAACAAACAAACAAACGAGATCTTCAATTAATCCATCAGAAAAATACTTGTAGCAAAGGAAGAAATAAAGAAAATAATGCAATGCATACAGATTTTTTTTTTAATTTAAATGTAAAAACTGGTGCTCTTCTACTTCCAGCTAAAATATTATTGGTTTACTTGAATTTGAACCCCACAATGTAAATAAGGACATGAAAAACATCGTGAAAACACTATAAAACCAGGTTGCATTACCCTTCTGGCAGTGCTTGAAATTATATTTAAGGAAGGAAATAAAATATTTTTTATTTTCTGATTTCTAGTCCTTTTTGTGGCCTTGTTACCAAACACCATTTAATTCTGATAATGAGTTTAAACAATTCCTTCTTTACTCTTTTTTTTTTTTGTTTGTTTACCAATTTAGCAAAGGATAAAGCAGGAGCTGGGAAGAAGGTATCCCGGTTACAATGGAGCCTCTGAGTTCTCTCTTGATAGTTTCTAAGCAGTTAACAAAGGTTTGGTTATCGAGGGTATGACAAATAGCCTTACTATGTATAAGGAGACCCCATTAGGCAAGACAGTTAAACCTGTTTTATCTAAATTTATTGATGCACCTAGACTTGAGATACATTTCTTCTTTTTTTCCAAAGCATATACAGCATATACAGTAAAGCTATCAGCACTATTGAAAACATACAGCTTAATTATTTTTATCAAACTTTCAGTAACTGCAACTGAACAGTGAGGACAGAAGTAAAGGAAGAGGGGTAGCAAGGAAGCCTTTTCTGTATAATACAGAGATATCACACAGGATATTTCTGCCTTCCTGTTAAGTACCAGCTTTAGCAATGTAACGAAAGGACACCAGAATATCCTAGCAACAACCAAAAAAACCAGTTGCTGTCAGCTGCACAACCCTCTTCACCTGGTCCCAGCATTAGGGCCAGGACATAACAACCCTTCCCTAACATAAAAAATAATGAGATAAGAAAGAGGAGGTTTATACCTTCTTTTGGCACCAAGCACGCAGTCCCATTTACTACTTCCTTTAGGAGAACAGACTTCCCAATCTGTTCTCAATTAATGTTTATCATGGGTCGACGAACTTCTACCCATCTTGAGTGATTATCCAAAAGGGGACCCTTTTTTAACCACCTAATGTAGCCATCAGGTACCAGAACTATGGAAAGCAAACACAGCACCTCTCAGCTCCATCCCTCAGAAAGCAGATACACGTGTACAAAAGCACAGCAAAGGAAGATTGATCAAAACTTTGAGGTGAACAAATGATGTATACAAACTCCAAACCCGACCTTTAATTGCAAAGGAAGAAGTCAGTCAATCACTTAGTTCTGTTTGATCAGTCAAAGAACCTCATTTCTTTGCAAGTCCATAAAGAAGCCAAATGCTTGTGTGGATAGGACGAGAGGGCCGTATGTATAGATATACATGATTTCTAAAAAGGGCCAAGAGTTTCTAAATAAAGCCTCTACATCTCTGATCCTGCAAGGGAAACAAACATCTTCCAACAGACATTGGCAACAACTGCAGAGACAGTTCACTCACTGAAGATCAATTTAAATAAAATAGGTTTCATAATATGATGCTAGACAAGCAGAAGCACCAAGATGGTTTGCTTCTTTTGCCAAATACGTGGTTTTTAGGTCACAAAACATTATGCAAAGGACCTCGCTTATTAAAAGATGCAGTACTATTTTTCTGAGGATTGTATTATAAAATATGTGTCCATTATATTCACTGTTTCTGTCAAGACAGTATAAGCTGCACAGGAAAATGTGGTACATCCATTACTTGTCTTGTGTATTTTCTGCTTTAATCACATAATCTGTTCTTGTTACATCCCTGAACGGTGAAGGATAAAGAGAGCAAAGGATTGTTCGTCTTATTTCTCACCTTGTCCCAAAGGAAAGAAAGGTGGGGAAGAGAACTGTTTCAAATTTCAAGGAGGAAAAATGAAACCTAAGGCCTCCAAAGCTACTGACCCACTAACTGAAAAAGGGAAAAGGTTGGTCAACAAGGTGAATTCAAGGTGTAGCTAAGAAATTAGAGATAACATACATTCTTTGAGGAACATTGACTACATACAAAAGTAGGAGGTCTCTATCGGGAAAACAGAAAAAAAAACCCACCCCAAAAAACAACACTTAGGAAATGACTTGTTCACATCAGCACGTACGATAATTTAATCGAAAAAGCGCAATAAAAGTGCTGAGCTTCTAAAATCTCTCTTTACAATGACCAGCTTGTCCCTGCAGAACGGGTCTGTTGGGCTGGGTACACTCTCCACGATGATTACGGAATTTAAGGCGCCTCTTCCATGGTTGTAGCTACAGGACTGTAACAATTCATTTCAGCCTGAACTGCAACCATTACACATGTTTAGACTGAATCATGCTAGCTAAAATAATGTGGAAACATTCTGAGAAGAGGGAAAAGTTTTTCTTCCCTCCCACCCCCAATAATTCCTAAGGTTTTGCAGCTTCTGATGCTATAAAGAGGTTTCATTCATCAACAATACCATTTACTTACAGAAAATTATATACTAGGTAAAACTATCAGTTTCCACTTCTTTCTTAACCTCTATGTATTAGTGACAAAAGCAAAATATTCTTAGATTTTCTTTAAAAAAACAACCTACATCACTGATTTTAGGTTGTACTCCTACACAGTTTAACAAAATTTCATTCAGAGTGTCTTTACTGATGCACATCTTGCAAAGTACACCCTTTAGGAAATCAAGAAAGCTTTCACAAACATCCCATAATACACAGCCTATTCATGTAAATTGTTTCAGTAATGAACTACCCCCTTTCTTAGAAATGCCTCCTTATTTTTGAAAGAGTTGTATAACATCGGCTTTCAGTGTTAACATATTTTCTGTCAATCTTTTGATAATTTAAATTTTAAAAAATATTTTTAGAGATTTTCTGAATTTCAAGTCATTTTTGTAACAATTTTTTTCTAGTTCCTGCCAGGCTATCAATAATTTTCTTTGAGCTACTGTCAGCCAGACTACAGAGGTTTTGCAATGCTACAAAGGTAATCAGCGTGATGTGACCAGGTGTTTTTTTGGCTATGCATTTAAGACCATAGTCAGAGAACCTTAGTTTTAAGAAATTATGTTCTCTAAGTGGAGACACATTACCCAGCAATGTCTATTCTCCCAGTTCACTGTAAGGTGGAGTAAAAGAAGTCAGAGCTCAGGCTCTCAGTGGGACCTTCAGGCAACCAAGGGTGGGGTCTCATCCGGATCGCTGACTTCTATTGGAAAGGTTAACTGTGACTATAATAACACTTTTCTTCGAAATCATCATCTAGTTAATCAAGAGCACAGAAATTTTTACTATTCTATGGTATATTTAAGTTAGCTTTAGAAGCCAGAAGCATTGTATTGATTTTCCAAACACTAATGCCCACATAATAATATCCTTTCCCTGCGCCTTTTATAAAGTTTCTTTAATGAAATGATCCTGACAGGACTGTGAGGTTGTTTTCTTTCCTAGAGAAAGGAACGCTTCCTTCAGAATTCCATTACGGTATTGGTAAAAAATACAGTACAAGCCTATTGGGTTTCTGTAAAAGCATAAACGTTTTGAGAGCAGTGAAATAATTGGTAACATTCATACTTAGTATTGGATTTAATACACTGTGACTAATGTGTATTAAAGAATCACAGACGATGGGGATGAAAGGGACCTCAGGAGGTCAGGTAGTCTATCTGCTTGCCCCAAGGCAAGATGAACTACAGCTAAACCATCCCTGACAGATATTTACCTAACTTGTCCTTAGGAATTTGCAGTGATGGAGATTCCACAATAATCCCAATCTGTGTCTGCAAGACAACTTCCTCTCGTGCTAATCGTCAGAAAAATATCTCCTTATTTCCAGTCTGTATTTCTATTGCTAGTTTACTGTAGCCCATTACTGCCTGTCCTACCTTCAGGAGACAAGAGAGTCACTACCCTCTGAATGTCGGTTTTTAACATGCTTCAAGACTCCGCTGAGATCTGTCTAAAGAACCTCTGTGCTTCAGCCGCAGGTTCTAGACGTACACCCATCTTCACAGCCTTCTCTAGCTGATCCGGGGTTTTCTTGAAGGACACCATCCATGTTATGGCTGAGCAGAACAGAAGCACTTTGCACATCGTCCACTTTAAATTCCAGTTTATAACCTCCACGTTTTTTTTAAATCAGTAGCATTAATCATACAACACTGCTAACACATTTTATGCTCAAGATACCATACAACCCCAGATCTTCTTCTGGAGACCCACTACACTATTTTATTTATTCAATTAATTATTCCTACTATAAGATATTAGGCATGTCTTCACTGAAGTCCATGTATTTTATTCCAAATAACTAACCTAAATCTTCTTGAATTCTCCTTCTATCATCTAATCTGCATTCAATTATTCTTTCTACTTTTTTTCCAAATTTGAGGTTCTGACTGCAATAAAGATACCCCTTCCTCAGGACACTTATCAAGCCAAATCAGTACCAGATTATTACCAGACCCAACACTGGGATAAAGCCTGATATTTCACTCAGTTTCAACTGTGACTCAGTGACAGCTTATTTAGAAGATAAGGATTTAACAATCAACATGACAAAAAGAAAACTGTCAAACCAATCTATGTTCCTCCTTTGACGTAATAACAGACTTTATCAATGCAGAATATCTCCTGTTGTATTTGAGAGCCTTTTGACTCTACCCCAGTTGAATACCCATAAGAAAACAAAGGAAATGCATACTGGGTGAAATTATCCTAGAAGCTTACAAATAGATTATATTAGTTTTTTCTGGTATTCTTTGGAGCACTGATGTTATCCCACAGACATCTTAACTTTCTCCTCTCCTTAAAGTCAGACGTCATTTTTGCATTTTTGTCTTTGTGGAACTTTGACAATTCTTTATGTTTTACCAACGAACTTCATTAAGTCCCAGTTTGAAAATACTTACTTTCTAAGCTGGTCTATCCTTTTGTGAATTGAGCAGACCAATTTGCTGATATTAACTTTGCTAGATGCACATCAATTTGGGGATCAGGATGAATGGGAAAAACAGCTTTTTAGCACTACCATCTCTTTTTTAAGAACTGCTGTTATACAACACTGATGAATAGAAATTGAAATAAGGTTATTTTTTAAATGTAAGTCAAAACTGACTGACTGTACAAGAAGAGCTTAAATCTTCCATTTCTTTACAGAGAAATAAGCTTAATTTCAGAGGCTGTGATTCTGAAAAATTCTCTTCTCATCTTGTCTTGGCCTTGACCTAGTGCAGCCTTTTTTAATCCAGGGAATCCAGACCCAGTGGTGTTTGTGGTCAGGGAAGACAACAATCAAAGTTAGAAGGAAAATGATCTAGTGTAAATGAAGAAAGAGACAAACACATCCCTTCACACTTCCCACAGATTTCCGTCTGAGAGTTCACTATTCCCAATGTGTTCTTTATTCCTCCCTGTCCCTTATCGCATTGATTGTGGTCTAAGAAAATGACATTTAGAATGGTGATTGTTTGTTACTTTGGTATGTTCCATGACTCCCAGTTCTTTGATTTCCTCAGGAGAGGTTTCTTGAAGGAGACCCATGTTGAGGGTATGCAGAGAATTAGAGAAGAAAAGGAGACAAGCCTTCCAAAATCCATTTTATTTGGTCATGTTCATCACCTCATCACTCTGTGCTCTACAGAGGACACTTTAGAGCAACCCTACGTAGTACCCAACAATTTTTCTGCAGTTCCAATGCATTTCATAAAAGCCATTTATATCAGAAGTTTGTGCATCAACAATATGACCAATACCAATAATAAAATATCAATGAAGTAAATTAAGTGATGAAATGAACTAACCACCTTGTACGAGACAGAGAATGTTTTGAATTATACACAAATTCAAACATTTATAAAGTGCTGAGAAAAATTAAACTCAACCCAATGGCCAAGCAAATTAACTAAATCTGTTTTTTCAGTTAGGTTGAAACTAAAAATAAGAAGAGAATTCATATGGTAAGAATGATGAACTTTTATGGCATACAAGGAATGTATCAGAGTTAAGCAAGGCTTACAAAATGAAATGCATGAAAGTTAAAAGTCCATTTCTTATACTATATATATGAGTTGATTTGGTTTTAATGTAAATGCACAAATACTTCATAGCCCTATAGCTAGTGGAATTAAGTCCAGAGTCATAAGACATTCTAGTTAGCTAGAGAAAAGACAGAAAGGGAGTGACGTTGCTCAATAATACAATAAGCACTTGCAACCTGTCTGTCAGATGCCTCTGTGTCTACCCTCTACAGTCCTGCTGCCAAAAAAAAAAATTGCATTATACATAATAATATTCAAAGTTGGTTCAAATATTTAGTATAGAAAGCAAAGGTCTTACATTTTATTGTTGCTCTATCATCACAATGACCAGTGACATTGGACCACATAACATAGACACAAATTACAAAGGGATCTGGCTTTTGCTTTTCTACAACTCTAAGACAGGTGTTTTATACCATACTTCTTTTCTAAATCTCAGTTTTTGTATTAGAGTGTGCTGTAACAAAAAATCAATCACAATAAAGCATACCATGCCACTGCTTCCAGGAGCTGGTCCTATACACTGGGATCTATAAAACCTAGATATTACATAAATTAAGTGACTGGGTTGAACAAAGAGATTGCTAGTCTGTTATCTGATGTTTGACTTGACTTGAAACGTCTCCAAGAAAGATACAATGGACGTGTGTGCTACAGGCTAATATGAGTCTTTGCTACCGTCACTCATTTTCTCTTGGTCTTCCTTAATTCATTACTGACAGACATAAACTATAAGTTATTCATTCAGAGAAGAGTTTATGATTTTCTCTGGAATTCAGGGTGTTGTGTAAGACACAATTAGCGATTGTAATTCTATTCAGAGTATTTTGCATTTTCCTCAAGTGAAGCTGTAGGATGTAAGAAGTAAGACACATAATAAACTAATTTGATATAGCATCTCAAGCTATGTAGGTCAAGGATGGGCTGTCGTCTTAGCCATAAAAACTGCGTGGATATCTTCCTACGACTGATAACCACCTGACACGCACGTCTCCGAAAGCCGATAGGGAATGGTGCCCAGGGAGCAGGTCACAGACAGACAGTCGTGGTTTTCCCCAGTCCCCACACTTGGCTGTCAGCAGGGCTGGACTGAACATGCAGCTGCGTCCTCAGCTGTCCTAGTGATGCCTGCCTTAATTGTCCCTGCCACGGCATGAGGAGCCGGCGCACCGAGCTGTCCCTGTGCCACAGCAGCTTTGCTGTCAGCCGCGGTGTGTGGCACCGACACCAGAACAACAGCTGTGGGATCTTCCACAGCAAGTGTGGATGCGAAAATATCCTTTACAACCAATATGCAGACGAAAATTGAACACACAACAGGAGCATGTGGTATTACAACTTACCATGTTTTCATTTCTGGCTGTGAAGACAATTCTTCAGGAAGGTAAAATCTGTGCTGTTTTATGGACTGAAACAGTTCTGGAGACATTCTTTTAGAAACATCATAATAATGGCCAAACTTTGTAGATGTCGTCGGGCTGGCCTGTGGAAACGAGAAGTCTGATCACAATCACTTCCATTTAAACATCTGCTGTTCTTGTTATATACAGGAATGACAATAGGTACACTGTAATGGGATGCCAATAGTTTTTTGTGTGTTGAGCAACAAATGATTTAGCTCCAATTCCAACTATAACAGAAAGCTGGTGGTTTTCAAAACCCTTGGTCTTGCTAACAACTACTATAACAGTAAAAGGAAAGAATACAAACATGCCAGACATGGCCATGTATTTATAGTTAGGTTTCTGAAAGCAATCACTACGTATTTCCACAATTTTGTTTCATGCTTCAGCTTACAAAAAAATATTCAACTGTTAAGATTAATTAGAATAATTTGATTTAGAGTAAGTATTTTTAAATTATTTGATTAATGGATGTTAGGCCTGGTCAGTTATCAGAGAAGATAAATTGTAACAATAACACAATCTCTTTCTTACAAAAACAATAGAATAATCAGACTAAACACAAAGTTTTCATTACAACAAATAATTAGTTTTCAATTAAATAAAACACAGAACTGCTCATGTATATCTAGTCAAAAGAGGTAGATGAGTTTTACTCAAAAAAAGACAGCAAAACACATTCTCTCAGATGCTGTTCCAATTCATTTTCCAGCTTCTGATTTTTAAAGTAGTCCAATAAAACATAACAACCTATCAAAATCTAAATATATTTAATGTAAAATGTAACTTTATTTAAAATGAGGATTCTGAAAGCAATTTAAACAGGGGCTGTTCTTTGGCCTATAATCTATTCTTTATCCGGATTACAGCTCAGAATGTTTTTACTGCAATCTCTGCCAGAGCTCATCTTTTTATTGTGTACTTCCAAGCCCCCTTAATGTTTTAGAAAGGCCTTGACTAACTGAACTTTGATCTGATGTCTTCATTGAGGAAAGCTCCAGGTTGCCCATTTCAGATGCAAATCCTCACTGAGGCCCAATAGAGTTTAGTAAAGACAGCAAAAAAGAAGAAACAAGAAGTTTCCAGGATCCTCTTTGAGAATCCTGAGGCACATTGGTGTCCTTAATCCACCCTGCCGCATGGATTAAGGTAGGTGATAACCTCTCTTGATTCAAAAGAATGAGCACAGTGCCTACAAACTGGGTGGAGACCAGGATTTGGCTATAATAAAACACCATGCAATAAAAGCTCGGTCTATGTCAGAAGCCTCTGAATAGGCCTCAGTGTACTGCATTCCCAGGCTTAGCGGGGAAGCTTGCAAAAAGCCTACCTGAATCAAGTAAGCATGAATAATCTGCCTTAGCACAACGACCGTGGAGAGCGCGACGCTGAGACTTGCCATTCCTCTTAAGTTGGATCTGATAAATTTATTAGTGGATTGGAGGCTCGAGCCTGTTCTTTCCTGGATTCCTGGTTTGCACAAGGAGAAATACACTAAATTGTCAGTGAGCAGAGTGGGCTTTTATGCTACCGTCTGCTGTTAATGTTTCTAATTGCAATACTAATGTGCTAGAAATCTCAGATTTAGGATGAATCAAGGCAGAAAATTGATTTCATGCTGTGACAGTTTATATATTGCCCCAAGAACATAAGCGGTTCATTCAAAAAAAAAGAAAAAAAGGAAAAAAAAACCCCTCACACTGTCTTGCATTGCAAACTAGGTGACCCATACACTCCAAAGTTTAAATGAAATTTATCTCCGGCCTAGATGGAAGTAACAAACTGGCAAAGACTCATCAAGCACAACAAGGCCTGCTACTCTGACAGATTTTTTATAAAACATCTCTCTTTTTCTGATGTACAAGGTATATGAATATGGGAAGAGAAACTGTAATACACGAGTGTAAATATAAATAACATGCAGAAGAACAAAAGGGAGTTACCTATCTAGCCTGTATAAGGTCTAATAAAAGGGAAGGGAATATCTCAACTATCAATGAAAATCTCTTTATTACTCAGAAATAAAAACTACCTTAAGCACCAAAAATACAGTTTTTATTCAGCACTTTTCCCCTCATATAAAGTCAGATATCAGACAGGAAAGTTTTCTGCTAACATGTTTAGAGCACGTTAAAAGCAAAACTATTCTTGCTCTTCCATATTTGAAACTATTTGACAGTTGTTTCTGAAAATGTACTAGTTTATTAGTTCAATAAGTTTGGAAAATATGCCTTGAAATTTTATTCAATGTTATTTTTTTCACCAAAACAAAGTTAACCGACAAATCACAACTGAAGCTGTTAATTAAACGATAGTACTAAGTATACTAAACATTCAGGATGCTGCGAGGCAACATGTGATTTTTCCTCAATGGAGTATATTCACCAATCAAATTAATTTAGCATAGAATCAAAAGTTTATGATACCTGCATTACGAAATATTGAAAAATATGAATTTCAAACCTAGTTTTCACTAATTAGAATATCCTGAAGAATTTTAGGTACAGACAGATAAGAATTAGTCTTTAACTTGCAAATTTTAATCAAAACAATTAACATATACGTGAAACATATTGTACCTCAACTACACAGAATGATCAGTATCCATTTCAGAAAGCTACAATTGTAACAAGGGGAGCACCCCAAGAAAGATTGACCAGTTTATTCTGTCTTGCATAATCAAAGGGAAGTACATTATATATTGTAGAGAAATATTATACTAGTGGACAAAGCGATTACTTCTATGAAGTTATAGAGGACAAGTGCACACCTAACTGGGTTATATGTTTTTCTGTTCCATTATAACATCAAAACACTATTTGTTAATGACATGCAAATGTTTCCATATCACTGTATGAGGAATCCTGCTAGATTTTAAAGCAGACAAATTTTGGGGCTGGTTCAGAGTGGCACAACAAGCTCCACAATAATAAAATTGATGAGATTATATTATTACCCTAGAGGCTGTTTGATTTGGCATGTCACCATATATAAGTCTTTTCTGACACAACTATATAGCCATGTCTGTGCAATTTCACAGAAAACCAAACATGCCAAGCCTTGTAAGATCATTTTGTCACATTCCAATTATGTTTTTTTAAGAATACGACTGAACTTACCAGGCAGTTTATGACTCCATCTAAACCAGAATTTATAAGTGTAGGCTAAAATGTATAGACAAAACAAGTTTTTTGTTCAGGATACTGAAAAATGCTGTGGTTTTACTGACTGTGCCAATGGTTTAAATAAGAAAGTCACCAGCCATGGGAGATATTTTATTCATAAAACACTAACAACTGCAAATTCTGAAAGACTGACCACTGGGCTTGTTCCTTGCATTCTCCCTGCACAGTGATGAGCTTCTAGTGACAGTGAAGCTGATACAATCTCAAGTGCTTACTTTAGTTGTTATAAGCAGGTCAAGAGCTTGTTTGACACAGTACTTTCACTACAGAGAGCTTGTAAGTACTGTTGATTAAACCTTCTTAAGTAATTTGTCTACAACTGAATTTGGGCAAAGTTTCTACGTGACCGAATTATTCCAACTTTCAAAAAATCTGTCTCAATTTAACAACAGTCAGTGAAAAATCCCACGGCACTTTAATGTTTTTACTTTAAAATTATTATTGCCTGTATTAAGTTTCACAGTTCCTGCAAACTCTCAAATTGTCTTTCTCTCTGTATCTCCAATAATCAAAAAACATAGTGGTATATGAAAATTTACCCTCAGGAGGCAATCACGTAACACTGTCCATTAGCAGCTCTGTTGTCCAGATTCTACTGAAAAGCATTTGACCTGCAAATGCATTTTGACTACAAGAGGAAAATAGTATGAAATGTCACTTACCTCCACTTTTGGTAAATTTTGGTAGCGCCAAGCTATCTTCATTGCATCCTGAAATTCTTCAGACTTAACGGCTGTTGTTTCTTCTCTCAATTCATTTCTGTAGGTATCACCAAGCAAAGGGGCTGGAAGTTCCTACAGGTGGAGAGTGAAAGAAAGTCAGCTATCTACAGTAGAAATGGCAGTTCGGATTTTGATTCCCCCAAAGTTAGCTAATACAGTTATTTATCTTCATATAATGGACAGTTGTAAAATCTGTTACAAAACTTCATTAAAAGAACTGTTCTGAAAGACTGGCTCTTATTAATTCTGAGCATGGGAAGAAATGTAATTATCATAAAAAAATAAATTATACAAATATAAGAGAATGCAGAAGGGAAATACCATATTGTATACTTTACACAAGCAACACATCCTGAGCAGCAGCCATATTCCTTTTTTTTTCCTAAATCTTTCTTTAAATGTCTACCTAAACTCTTCCATTTCTGAGAATAGATAAGTTCCCTGTGCAGTGAATTTAAGCCTATTTGATAAGATTGATTTATTTGTTAGCTTCTGTAAATCTTTCAAAAGTATTCAACAGACCACAATAGCCTACAGACACAAGACAAAAACAACTGTTATAGGATGAGTTTCTGTTCTGCGAATACGACATCTACTAACAACTGATACCTCATGAACGCAAACAAGGGACTAAAAGGAAGGGGTAAATATTTAATGCTGGAATTTTTATAAGTTTCTAATGCAAACATTTCTGGTTTTAAAACAAGCAAAAAGCATTGCAGAGAGGTAGATTGAATTGTTTTATGAGGACAGAACTACAGCTTTGATTTAGACCTAGATGAGGAACAATGTTTGATTACAAACCTTCTGCTTTCTACCTTTGTTGCGTTGCTGAAAAAGTAAATGGCACTGGGTGGATATCAAGGGCAGCATTCGGAAGTTATGCACTGGACTTCTACACCTGCTAGAAGAACGAAGGCAACCAAGTTTTCTGACCCAACTTTATCACCCACCTGTGAAAGGAACTCTCTATCTGCTTCAAATAGATCAAGACTTATTTGCAAACTAAGTTTCCATTAAACAAAGACTCTTGAGAGAGAACTGAGATGCAGTCTCAAGGATTAAAAATATATAAAGCTGGCCAGTATCTCTGTTATAAGCTATTACGTGTTAAGCCATAAAATTAAATAAACAACAAAATAAATAAATATATTTAAAAACTTTAGAAGAAGAATCTCAATTGACATGTGGGATACACATGAACCACTGAACACAGGCAAAGTTGATACTGACCATAAACATCTAAATGATATTCATGGTTTTATGTAGGCAGACGTGGTACAGGCAGACACATAGAGAAAAAAAACAGTGAGCGTTTAAATTAATCCATTTTGGGTTTAGTATTAAACTAATTCACAGAATGTCAGGGATTGGAAGGGACCTCGAAAGCTCACCCAGTCCGATCCCACTGCCGGAGCAGGAACACCCAGATGAGGTTACACAGGAAGGCGTCCAGGTGGGTTTTGAATGTCTGCAGAGAAGGAGACTCCACAACCTCCCTGGGCAGCCTGGGCCAGTGTCTGTCACCCTCACTAAGAAGAAGTTTCTTCTCAAATTTAAGTGGAACCTTTTGTGTTCCAGTTTATACCCATTACCCCTTGTCCTATCATCGGTTGTCCCTGAGAAGAGCCTGGCTCCATCCTCATGACACTCACCCTTTATCTATCTGTAAACATTAATGAGGTCACCCCTCAGTCTCCTCTTCTCCAGGCTAAAGAGCCCCAGCTCCCTCAGCCTTTCCTCACACAGGAGATGCTCCACTCCCTTCATCATCTTTGTTGCCCTGCGCTGGACTCTCTCCAGCAGTTCCCTGTCCTTCTGGAACTGAGGGGCCCAGAACTGGACACAGTATTCCAGGTGTGGTCTCACCAGGGCAGAGTAGAGGGGCAGGAGAACCTTTCTGATCTAATTCAGTATTAAAGAATACAGGACAGAAAACCTTCATATAGTAGAGTTCAATATGTAATCTTATGAACATCATTCTTTTAGTGTAAATTAACATAATATCTCCAATTATTGACAAAATTGAGAACAAACTTTCCTAATTTGAGGACAGTTGTTTCTGTCTCTCTTTCAATGACTGGTCAGTACACCCTCCAAGATAAAACATAATGGAAGCTACAAAAACTTTAAGCAGTTACTTCAATAAAGCTTCAGAAATAGGACAACTGTACTCATGTGTTTCAGCAGGTAAGCTGAACATGTAAACAATTTTATTTACTTTCTTTTTGCAAATGAAGCCCGGTAAAGGCTCTTCATGAGAATGGTTATGTACAGAGTTAAAGTTTCAGATTTCTTACAGCTTGTTTAAAAGCTACACTTGTACACAATAAACCCCTATTACTATGGTTATAAAAAATAAGCTTCATGGGTAGGAAAGCTACACAGATATTATAATCTCAAGGTAGTATTTACAGGTCTTGTTAAATGTACAGATTTATAACACATGCTTCAGCAAAAAAAAAAGAAATTTACTTGTGTCAAAGCTTCTTTATATCTGCCCAGAACGAAAACAGGGAAACTTTTAAACCAAAGGCAAAGATTTTTTGACAGATAAAAGAAAAGGAAAACAGAACACTTCACTGAAAGGTTCTGAGAAAGTATAAATACAAACATGAGCCGACAAGCACGCCAATGCATTTCACATGTATACAGATACAAATTCTTCACTTTTAGGAGCACTATATAAAGGATTTTTTTAAAAAGGAAGATGGATGTTATTTTGAATCTCTATTTTTCTAACTCAGATGTCCATAAGAAAGAGTTAGTTAATCTTATTTTCCAATTGAGGTGTTATTTGGAAAGCAAATTGCTGAACAGTTAAACTATTATGCAGACTTAATTTCCTAATAATAGACGTAAGCTGGCTAAGTTAAAAATGTCTTTGTTTTCCAGTGAAGAGTTGCTGATATGTGACCATCTCAAAATATCGCTCAGTTATAGTAATAAAAAAATAAAGAAAATCAACCTTAATTTAAAAACTGAACTCTGTAATGGAATAATTCTGCAGGCCAAAACATTTCCACATATCTCTTCCCATCTTTCACCAAGATCAACTGGTTCCCTGCAACTTTTAATAGTGGTGGGTGCCATTCACCTTTACTGTAAGTAAAGAGAAAAACAGCACCAATATTTTGTCTTAAAGCTACTTAGTATTTTTCTTCTCTAGAAGAACTGCAAATGCCTGTCACTCATACTATTGGTTCATTATTATGATATAATTATTGGCAAAGACAAATTTGAGAGAGGCAGATTTAGCTACATACATTTGCTTTTATATAATGACACACAACGTTTTACATAGAGACTGTATTCTGTGCTAAAATAGGAGTCAAGACAATAAGGGGCAAGAGGTTCTCCAAGTCTTACTGATAAAGTACAAGCTATAATACTTAAAGACCCTCCTGTTACACTGAAAAAAGTTCCTGCCTTCCAGTCAAGCAGAGAACAAAACCTTCGTACCTGGCACTGCATGAAGGAGACGTTACAAATACCAGCTGTTGACACCGGAGCAGCTCAGTCCAGAACAATCCAAGGGAGACGCTATCAGTGCAAGGCAATTAGGCCCTGTGGTTGGCCTTAACTGTTGCTAAGAATGAAGCAGATTAAGAGATCAAGGAAAAATGGTTTCACCTGAAGCTGATATACATTTTGGCTGCCAGAGATGAAAACCTAAGTATCCATCTGAAATAGCCTTTTTTTGGTTTTGTTTTGGCCAATATAGTTCACTTTTTATTTTATTATTTTTACTTTATTCTGACTCAATAAAAAAAACTTCAAATGTTATGGGTGACAGACACTGGACCAGGCTGCCCAGGGGGGTTGTGGAGTCTCCTACTCTGGACACCTTCCTATGTAACCTCATCTGGGTGTTCCTGCTCCGGCAGGGGGATTGGACTGGATGAGCTTTTGAGGTCCCTTCCAATCCTGACATTCTGTGACTCTGTAATTACAAAATGATTCTTTAAACATGACTAAATGCACACAAACAACATGAGAAAGCCCTGACTCCGTACCTGCCTTGTGCTGTTCCGTCCCTTGGTGCCCACAGCAGGAACCAGGAGCACTTGGAGAACTCTCACACCAAGAACAACTTTTATTTCCTCAGTTCCTTCTCCCAAATGCATTTACCTAATAACTACCATCCCCAGCTGAAGAACATGTCTCTTAGATGTACCATGTTCTTTTCCATATGCAAGAAACATGTTCACACGATGCACTGAAACTTAAAATATTTCTGAGGCTATTAGGTCTCACGGCCATATCATTTTCAATCCCAACAAACCCTTTGCTCTAAAGCAAACATATCTTGATTCATATTCTTGGATCTGGTGGTCATGGACTCCATGGCCTCCTAGTAGGCTTTGTACATAAGGCAGCTGCAAGCTGGCAGAGGGAGTCTGCCTGTGGGGCTGACTGGTATTTTGAAGATCAATTGCTTGAGCTCCACCTGGTCTATTGACGTGGTTAAATACATTCCAAGATGTATCTAAGCACAAACAGGAAAAAAATTCCAATCCTTTTCACAGTTTGAGTGTATGTGTAATTTGAACACATTTTAGATAAAGATTGATGAACAGAACTAATAAAGATTGTTTACCTCCAGATTTGCATCCTAACTTTATCACTATTACCCCAGCTTCTGTTTATCCTTATTTCCCTCCCATTCACACTAAACTGTATGAAAGAGAAGCAAAACATGTGCTTGCTGTTGAAGGTACGTCTATGTTGACTAGAAGCCAACGTGCATTCATTAATTAGCCTGGTAAAAGACTAAACAGAATAGCTAGGTGATTGCTAATGGTGTTTTTCCTTAGGATATACTGATTCATATAGCCCAGTCCATAACTTTCAAATGTTTTTGAACTAGGAGAGAGCTTGACATCAGTTAGTAGGCTTGGGACTGACAAGAATTACAGACACAGAACCTAGTGCTATAAACCTGCTTTATGGGCAGTATAGAACATATTGAAATTGAAATGATCCAAACAATTCTTTCTATCTTCATCACCTCTTTTTATCTTCATAGTAACTAGAACTGAAATAAAAGGCTTTCCCCTTCTTCTGACACTGCAAATTAAATACTATTATTTGTTTTAAGGAAAAAGCTCATTAAAAACCTGACCTTGCCTGAGTGATACAGAGCACTTCAGTGAGAAAAAGTCCCCAGTTATCATAACACAGGTATATTCTCCAAGATCAAGGCTGGCTGGTTGGATATACACGAAAGGTTTCATTAGCATCCAAGAACTAATTCATCACTTCTCAGATCGTTCTCAAATACAGAAGGCAAAATGAGAGAGTTCTGGAGAAGGTGAAGCAGAGCAGCACCCAAAGCAGCCACACAGCACCAGCTGCTGCTGGCACAGCTGCACCTAAACTGACATGGAAACAGGAAAACTTTACTGCAGAACATGTAGGGAGAGCAGTGGAGGACGTGGCTTCCACATTAAACATGGCTGAGCTTGGGCTTTTCCTCAAAGTATCTGTGTGAGGGAGATTCAAGAGCACAACTCCCTTTCCACCAGAAACAAAGACACTAGCTCTCAGAAGTCTTATTAAATCCTTCTGTAAGAACTGTACTTCTCTACTGTACATGAAAAGCACTTACATTTTGCTGAAATTATCAGGATTTTGAAAAGGATTTGGGATTGTGAGCCTATTTAGGATTAAATAAATTCATATTCTTAGAAAACACCAGAATTTCAGAAGAATACAAGATTATTAAAATGTTACTTCCAGAATTTCATCCAGAATTTGGAAATAAGACTGTTACTTCAACAAAAGAGTAAGAAAAGGAGAGCTGATTTATCAGTCCATAATCTCTCTATTTAAGCTATTTCAGCTTAAAAATATCTCAGCTCCCACATCATGTAGCTTTGAAGAGCTCTGGGCCTGACAATTTTGTGGCATCAGTGTGTCAACTCCTGAGAACTGTTACATTCTCCCAAGGCTAAAAAAAGACAAGTGTCTCATAAGGTATATAAAAAACAAAGCATGTAGCAGTGCATTAGTTAAAATCGAAAAAAGAAGAAGAAAATATACAGCATTTCTTGGGGTCAACTAAAATACAAGTCTTTGCTATGCATCATAAATCCACAAAAAAGCAGACAAGTGCTAAAGTTATTAAGTGCGGTTTGGTTCCATTTGTGTCTGGAGTGAGATGTTAGAAGGAAAAAAAGAGAGTAGGAAGTTTGTTGCTATGTTTTAAAATAGAAAATAAGTTCGGAAAAATATGTTTTCCTGAAGCAGTAATATGGAATGACAATGCAATTAATTTTGTTTCCTACAAACCAAGCTTATGAACGTTTTATTGCAAAAATGAAAGGGTTTATTTCATTCATAAATCTTTTATCTCTGCAATAAAACGATGTACAAACCATAGCTGTTGGCAACCCAGGTCTTTCTGTGTTCCTGCCACATTGCTTTGCCTGCCTTGTTTTGGCAGATGCACGAAGCAAAATCAGATTCTAACAGTTTGACCTCTCTCCCTTCTTATGTTCTCTAGGGGATAATAAAATCCAAGATACAATCCCACAGCAGTTAATGAAGCTTAACCTCACACCCTCTTAATTACCAATGCATTACACCAACTATAGGCATCATACTCCTCTCTAAGCTATTTTACAATGCTAAAGAAGTACTACTGTGCTATTATTGAGCAACATAATCCAAGCTATATGTGAAATCCCTCTTATAGAAAATCCTTTGATCCTCACGGGTTTCAATAACTGTATAATTAATAGTACTAAAGAATTTAAAACATTATCTATTTATGTATCGATAAATATGTTGTTCACATGGTTTTATGCAACTATTTTGCAATGCAATACAATCACAGCTATGGTCAAAGAAACGTGAAATAAAAAATTATTAAAGGGAGTGCAGTTCACTGTTGATCTCGAATTGCAATGATATTTAGATAGTTGAAACTCACACAAATTTAAGGCTCTTTTTCATTATGTTAATTTTTAGTATTTAGAGGACACCAGATGGTAAGTCAGGAAGGGTAAATATTTTCTTTTCACTAATGTATTATATAAATGTCAGTTTAAAGGGCCCTGCTCCCAAAAGGGGGGAGGATTCTATTTTGATTGTAAACACTTGTGAAGACAAGGTCTATTGTTAAAGAACACAAATGACTCGATACAGAATTTTTCTCCTTTCAGTGGCCCTTGTACAACATTTTATTTCCCTCTCCAGGTAAGGCTGTTCTGACATTCAAAAGGACCAAATGGATGTCAACCCAGGATAAATGAGAAACACGGGAAGAGAAAAAGGAAGTAATACTCCTCTGCTTTATGAAATAAAAAAGGATAATTGAAAGTTCTCTAAGGGGTAGTCTTTTTTTAACCCATGAGAATATATTCTCTACTTCACATACACCGAAGTGAACCCTACAGTCAAGTCACAGAGCTCTTTGCTCTAACTTCCTCTCACTATGGCTCCATTTCCCAACACTGAAATGAATGCACACGAGAAGATTAGATGCATTTTTAATTATTTTATCTTTTTTTTTTGGAATCAGTTCATGAATGCTTAAGTAAGGAAAAGATAAATACAACAAAAAAGAGAACTACATACTAAACAAAAGTAATGTGAAGTAACTAAATAAAAATGAGAGTGCCTTTGACCAAAATTCTGTAAACTCTGCTGCAGTGTATAATGAGCTGGCCTGACCGATGTAATAACAACAACATTATTCATGAACACCTTAAGAGATGAATACTTAAAGCAACAGTTCTCTCATTGAGGAAATCAATTCTACAAAATTATCAACTGAATTTTTAAAACAGTTATTTCTGAACACTGAAGCCTAAACACTTTTGTTTTTTAAACTGCTACTTTAATGATACATTTAACAGGTTAAGTAAGATCTCTGTTTAGGAACAAACAATTCTGTAACTATGATAATGAAAGAAAATATCCTAATAAACAGCGAAGATAGAAAACTGAAATTTAAGCCTAACATTTATTTCCTTTGGTTCTAGAAAATCTTTTATTAGATGGGTCTGAACTTTGGACAAAGACTAAGCTTTACACTTTAGAGAGTTCCCAGCGTGGGTACTGCGTAAAAGGATTTCATTCTTTTTAAACACAAGCGATTATTTTTTTCCAGCGTCCTCTTTCACACCCATACGACCTCTCTGTTAAGTTTATAAGACAGTTTTGTAGTGCAGAAAATTATATTACAATACAATTAAAATGTATGCATGTTAATACAGAAAAATGTATAATAGATATTTCATTTACCTAACATGCAAGCCAGCAAACAGATGAGCAAGAGCTATGCACTAAGGAAATGAGATTTTTCAAAGGAACGTTCAAACAGTTGCCAGGGTTTGCTTCAATCCTCGTCTTTGTGCCACAAGTCTCTCTCTTTACTTCAGAAAGACATAAAAGGTGGTAGGAACATCCAGTAGTGCGGTAGCTGTAACTGGATTTTTGCATATTAAGTGATAACACTTAACAGCACGCAGCAGCTGAACCTGTGCAATAAGCTCATGTATTTTGAAAATATAATTGGGAAAAAAAAGAACAACAGGAATATAGCCCTGCTTGCATATATGTATTTTACCTTTCAAGCTGTTATGCTTTTAATTTCTTTATGCAGCATGACAGAAAAAAATAGCTCTTGCATTCATACACGGCTTCTTTCACAACATCAGACAGCAAAGGGACAGGAAGGAGTTAGAATAGTGCACCTTGAAAATGGAAGCTCAGAAAGCCCTGGTAACTGGCCTGATCATCTCTCCCACGTTTGCGTTCTTCTTTTCAACACAATGTTTTGGAGTCATACGTATGAAGGAAAAATGTAAGTAGCATGGTTGAATGTACTTTACTGCACTGAAAAAGTCCACGCGCACAGCTGTGCTTTCTTTCAAGAGGTTGTTTGCATACATAGTAGGACAGCACTGAAGCTCCGTGGGTTGTTCATTGGTGGGTTGGTTGGTTGTTTTTCTTAATAACCCTGGAAATAAAAAAGTACATTTTGCTAGATTTTTTCTGCATTCGTCTTTTTGGTGGGAAAACTGTAATTGTGCGCTTTCTGTTCTTCAGGTCCGGTCAATCTGACCAGCTTGTTGGAGACAGAATTCTTTCAGTCTTTTCCAAATGACAAACTTCAGCAAAATGTCACCTTCAAAATATACTTTCATTCTTGTTTTAGAGATCTTTTCAGCTTGGTAGGAATTTTTAAAAAACTTGTTCCTGGAGGGTTTTTTTCTCGTGTCCCTATTGATTTTTGACAAACCATTAGAGTTCTCTACCTGCACCTTCCAGCTTCCCCACCTTTCCCTGTGGTTCCCTAGACCTTTTACATGGTTTCTCTGGATGGACCTGAAGATACATCCAGCAAGCGCAGTGAAGCTGTGTATCCGATACGTAGGCACACTAAGGGCTTTGCTACTCAAGGAAATCTTCTGTGTAGTTTCTCCAGAGAGCAAACTGTTTGCACACTGTTCATTTTCAAACCTGGAAGTACAACGGCACCAGATGTACATGGTCAATATTGCTTTGTGCCTTAGTACGGTGAGCCTCAAAGGACTTGATTGGTGAATTAATTTCCTTCTAGGAAAGCTATCCTCTACAGCAGAGGCAGGTAAAGCATCCCCGCCATAAGCAGCAAACTGACAGACTATGACAAAGCTTTCTTCTTGAAGGATGTGCTCTTTATCCTCTCCTCTCGTAAGAGAACCTCCACAAGGCAAACCCAACAGAGTCCAGAAGTATCCTGGAATAAAATTTCAGCTTGAAAACAGAAATTCCATTAAAAGGCAGTAAGCTCACAAAGCGTTCTTCAACTTTTCCACAGGAGACGACCAGATGCAGCTCTTGGAAGCAGTTCTGGACCTCTCACTCTTCCACTTCAAGCTTCTAGGCTCCCAATGAAACAGTCATTGATGTGACATTGGCCAGGGTCCCACAGGGAATTTGCTGGGCTTCAGGGGACACTAGTTTTCTCTTTCCCAGCTCATGTAATGACCAGTAAGTCTTCCTCTTGAGACAAACTTTGCACAGCAACAGCACCTTCACAGACAGCACTCTTTGTTGTCAAGAGGAGCTCATAACTGGCAAATATAATCCATTTTTTGCTCATTAACACTTATGAGAATCAGTTCCCCCACGATAGCTAGATAAAATAGTTACTCGGGAAAAAAGGCAAAGAAATTCTTCTACAGCCATTTATGCAGTTCTAAAATTTCAGTGCCAAATCTGATGTAGAAAAAGTAAGAAATATAGAAATGCAGCCATCGCAGATACAGACTGGAAGCATAACTTGGCACTACCAAGGATAACGGGCACAAAGAACTAAGCTGTTATATAGTTACTGCATTTTTATGGCTTCCAGAAGTCAGTTTGGTACTCTAGCCCAACTCGCAGTAGATACGAGCCTGTTGTAATTTTGGCTACAGTGATGTTCTAGGAAATATTCAAACACCTTGCTTGCTGTTTCTTGCAAAAAACATAACAGTGTTTAAATTAAGATTTCCTCTGTAATAAATATAACCATATCCTCAAATTCGTATGTTCTGTTCCCAAACATATCCACTCTAAGCAACTTCAAAATAGCTGGTTATTGCTGAAAAAAAATGCTGAATTACAATAAAAAATATAGCCAGAAAATACAGTGAAGTTGAGGAATCAGATATAAGACAAAACCATGTATATTTTATTTGTTTCTCTTTGTTTTTAAGCTTGAGCACATAACAGGCTTTCATAATTTGTAGTCTACACTTAAAAAGGTATGGTACTGAAAATGGAATGTTAAGATTTAAAGTTTCCTTCAATCGTTTTATTATTCTATTAGTTTTCCATGTACTAATGCATTCAGTTTTATTTTATGATCAATCACACAAGTATACCATACTATTTCTTCCTTGTACATTATCCTCAGTACTTACACCCTTACTGTAAAAAGTTGCCTTTTGTTGAAGAATATAGACTAAACAGAAATGCTCTCAAATGTTTAAAATACTTTCTAAAACCAGCATGTATATAGTCCTGTAGGTTTTACCAGAGGTGTATAATTTTTCAGCATTACATCTTAATGCCAATTTCCTGAAGGAGCTTTGACTACAAAAGGCATGAATATGTTTTCAAAGGATGATGGATAAATTGGTGGGTGGTAATATAATATATCTTAGGCAGCTGATCAGGGCTTTTTATCCTCTGCTTGTCTTTTAGTTATACACAATTTCAAGATAATTATGGTCTATAAGAATGTCTTTTCCCCTTCCTACTACCAGCAATATTTGTCTTGGTTATAGGTTCAAGAAACTTCCAATCACATCATAAAATTAAAATAGGGCAATTACAGCATCTCAGCAGAGAACTGAATGTATAAATAGACTGACCACACAATATGGGCATAAGGCAGTTAAGGAACTGCCTTTACGTAAAATACCAGTTAATTAGAATACTAGCTATAGAATATACTGAATCCATACCTGCATTTTATAAAACAAAAAAGAATCATGAAGTGTATAATTCAGGTTGATATGTACCAAATTTATGTTGCCTTTCCAGTAAAGAATACAGATACTGAAAATAAATTAATTACTGATGTCATTAAATAAAATGCAACGTTATTCAACAGTCAGAAATGTTATATTAAAATCCTGATTTGGTGGAGACATCCAAATCCATAACAGCTCATTGTTATGACAGGAGAGGACTTGAAGCACCTGACAATCCTCTCTTTTCAAAGAAGTCAGGTGAGACACTCACAGGGAAAACTCCACCTCTGTGATATGGAGACGCAATCGTGGCCAATGCCAGTCTTAGATCAACTTTTTCCAGGTGAGGCAATAATGTTTTCCAGGTAATATAGATTGCCATTTCCATATGTGCCTAAGCTTTCCAAGAGTGAAAGTATGTAATTTTCTAGATTGATACCCAGCATATTACAGGGTTACTTCACTGAAGCAATTTCAAGACAGCAACGCAGACCAGAGAAATCAACTCTACTGTGCCTTGTCTGTTAAGCAAAGCAAGTGTTGAATAGTCGAGGTAACAACAGAAAAGCACAGACAAGAGTACTGTTGGATACATAAACACACAAATGAAGGAAGACAACAAGACAATATCATATTTTTTCTCAACCTTCCTACAGTAATTTGTCCATCCATTTGTAATCTCTTATATTAACAACACTACGGGGCTACAACAGAGAAATGCAGTATTACTAACTAGTATCTACCCCGGCAAAGTAAAAAAAAACCCAAACTTATTCCAAATCAGACAACAGAACTCAATAAGTCACAATCAAACTAACCAGATACTCAAACTGGCACAAGAAGGACAGATGCTATTGATTCAAAGGTGAATGAGAGAAGGATAAAAAGTTAGCTACTCCATTTTAAGAAGTATTAATGCAATGCAACAAAAATATTCATTTGAATTTTATTTTGATGAAAAAACAACCACAGTGGTCATGTATTGTATAGACAGAGAGTCAATGTCTTATCAGCTATCTAAACCAAAATATTGTTAAAAAATACAGCACATTCCTATGTAATTCATACTTCACAAGGAAACTCTAATCTATTTGTTCAGGCCATATTCTAAACCACAATAACAAATGATACAAATTTCACCCCTAAACGAACACTCCATACGTTCAATATCATAAAAAAAATTATTAGATTTTTCATAACCATAATCTTATAATTTTTTCAAGAACATACTTTTTCCTGAATACTGAAGATAATATTGAATAGGTAAGACATAGAATCTACCATCTTTAGGTAGGAAAAAGGAAAAGTAATAATTTTGTCCAGAAATAGTCTCTGAAGACTCTTAAGGAAACAGCCAGACTTCACTTGATGCAGAAGTAATCAGTAAATTATATGTTGCTTTCAATATTAGAAAAAAGCAGCCTTAGAAAGACATAAAATATTTAATGAAATTTTGTAAGATTATCCTCACAATTCAGCATTCCTTGCAGTGTTGATCAGGCTTTTTCCCTTAAATCATTTCCTTATAATGGAAACTATCAGTGTTTGATTAGGAGCTCACTGAAGTCTGAAAGGAACCTTTCTATAAGACCTGATGCAATGTTGACCATGGTTCCTAGTAGAAACATACGTGTAAAGGAAGTTGTAAAGATGTTAAATGATAGTCTTGTTTTCTACAGGAAACTACAACAAATATTGACAGAAATTGTACACTTTTTCCACCCCAATATATTGGAAGCACCTTTACCACCCTTCCCAATGAGCGGATGGAAACTGTAAATAGTGGGCTTGACTCAAACCATTCGACTACACCAGCTAGTCTGTTCATGATCAAAACTAAGAATAACGAGGTTCCTAGACTGATTTGGCCTTGAGAGGATCTTGCTCCACTGTCCATAGACAGAGGTTAGCAAGCTAAATTTAATTCCCAATTCTGGATACTGTAAATACTCCTGCACTTCCCAACACACTCTTATGAATCCCCAAGATTCATTAATTTCCTACTACACAATATATGCACCTCAAAATGTATTTAAATGCATCAAGAGATTACAGTTTTTCTTGTCAAAAGCCATGAGTCTTTACCTTTAAGATGCTGTCAGGATGCTCTTTAGCAGAAGCGACAAACAAGTCATGCCCACAGACAACTCCCTCCGCGAGAAAGTACTTGAACAACAAATTGGAATAGAGACCATACGTATCTTCTTCTGTGAAAACAAGAATAGTCGGAATTTTTCCTTTTTTTGTTAGATAAATCACCCACCTGTATCATCACAACACTATAAATACCCCCTTTTGCTCTACTTCCTACAGTATTTAATAAACAACAGAGAAAAAAGATAAAATATTGATCCAAAACTTTAAAAATAATGCTTCATAATATTGTATTCCTAATTTTTCAAGCCAGAGAAATAGTTCTCAATCATGTAATTGATTCTAAGATATGGATGGAATACAGCAATAGTGCTATCCTAAAAAAAGTTTGCCATCAGTATCAACTAAGATTACTGAAATCACAGTTTAATGGAAAGGGGCTTTGTTCATTTGGGAGAACTGTGTTAATATTTATACTCTCATTGCTTAAAATACTGCTCAACTTGCTTAAAGCATCTGTTAATCGATGCTTTCCAAAATGTAATCGTATCTGGCATGCTAAAGCTGTAAAAAAGCATCATTTATTATGGAGTCATTCTTACATCAGCATTTCTTTCAAAACTGTAAGAACTACAAAAATAGGCAAAACAAATGGATATACTGAAAAAGACAATTTGCAATGTTGTTTTGGAAACCTATCCAGAGAAAAACCACAATCACGTTCAAAAGACACATGAACTTCAATTTTAAGAAACTGGACAGTGTTTGTTAACATTGTGAATAGGAGCCTCCTGAAATAAAAATACAAACTCCCACTGACTTCAGAAAGGTGAAAATTTCCTTTGGCTTCTTTGTTGTAAGTTTCATATCAGAAATCACCAGAATTAGAAAGTCTTAATGAGCTTCATATAATTCAAACTCATCATAACCTAAAACTACGAGGGAAGTGAATGAGTAAATGACAATTTAAATTTGAACCATCTCTGAATGGCTACTGGAAGATAATAACACGCAGAGATGCTGCGACAGAAAAATACAGATAGATTTGCTTTATACAGAAACAAGACTCTTAATCCTTTCTTTCTGTGAATCAGAAACAATTTCACCCCTATTATGAATCACATATGAAAATATTGACAAAAACCCCGCAAAACCCGTAACGAAGGTTGAAAATAAGAAAGTTGTCATTTATATATAACTTGTAAAAAATACTAAAGAAGGAAACAAAAAAGAATATCACGTTGATATGTACCTGAATAGTATGTTCTGGAGCTTAAGAACCAAAAAGCACCAATGAAGTGGAGTGGGAGGAAAGGAAGAAAGGAGCATTACAGAATTACAAACCACAATTTCCTTGAAAGTTTGTAGCTCTTAATTAAATATCACATGCTTAGAAAGGCATTAACACTGTTACTGAAGAAGTGTTTCCCCAGTAACTCAGCTCCATGTATGAGACCAGGATGGAAACATGACTCAATTCAGATAAAACTGAAGTAGCGCAGTTGCAAAAGCAAAAAGTAGAACTGACACTGTCTAAAGTTTCAAAGAGGTATTACAGACTTCTCTTCTAAATAGAGTCTTTGGAGCTTGCTTAGATCTCAAACTGCTTCAACAAGAGGAAACAAACCCATATGCAGAGTAATTCTAACTGGAGCCAAGGAACACATACAGCTCCTGCACCCTAAGCATTGGCTCTCAACTTATTTACGCTTTGGTTGCTTACTGCAATATAATCAGTAAGATACTATTCACAGCATATTGACTTCTATCCGCTAATCTCCATCTATGAAGCTCTTAAATTAAGAACCAAAGCCCCCTCGAAATCAAAGTGACAGCATGATATCTACTTATTATTTTTTTTAATTGTCAGAGCTACCTGAAAGAAATCCCCAGGCCTCCCATATGATCACATCACTGCAGCAGATGTCAGTGGAGGGAGAGAATTTTCCTAGACCTCCCTCCCTTTGAACACTGGAGGAGAAGGAACATCAGCTGGGTGCTCTGGAAGGATCCTCAGCTGTCACATTTACTTCACCCTTGGTGAATCAAAAATCTCAATTTCTTAATTTTTACCTACAGATTAAAGTTTACCTTCTTCATCGTTTGAGGCATAGAAAACACTGTGTTGTATTGCATGTAGACAGGGCTTAACTGACATTTAATGGAGTATAAGCCAATATCTCAGTTCAAGTATTTTTTCGTTTGTGTCTGTGCATGCGACTGTACAGAGAGGTTTTCTGGATCATTGTTTTTGGTATTAATTATTCTTTAGCCAGTAAACATGCTCAATTTTGAGCCAAACGTAGCACGGAAAGCCCATAAAGCATGGGCAAATATAAGAAAGCATGAAGTATATTGATGATTACTTAGCTAAACTAAGGCTATAGTAGTTAAGAATTTTTACTCAAATTTCATTTGAAATGCTGAAATGTTAAACTATAGAAGTGAAGCAATAGAGAATAGGGATATAAACCCTTCTACTGACCTACCCAAGATTATAATTAATTTTGTTGAGAGATAGACTTATTTGTAATATAATAGGACCAAAGAGGTTCTTACACTGCTACACCCTTCTAAAACATATTTTGCAAAACAATAAGGAATCTTCAATTTAGCAAATTAAAAACATTTATATTCAGTGTAAGGACATACCATTTTAGCACTAGTCTTTCCTTTAGTCTTCATACATAGATCTTCATAAGAGTAAACTTACAGTAAAAATAGGAAATGAACTATTGGAGAGTGATCCAAATATAAAATACCTCATAGTCTGCTACAGTACTCTAAGGATTAAATGTGTCTCAGAAAGCCTTTACAAACAGTGTATCTTGAATTGTTGAAGCCAATGCATCTGTAAGAAACCCTCAGTTCTTCAATTTGTCACATAGAGGATGGCTTTTTATTGATTCATTTCTAGGTCACTACACTTTCGTGGTATTGAAAAGATCTAAAGTGCACACATATGGGGCTTTTCTGATAGCATCCATTGTACCCTGTCTTCAATAGGTATATTACTATTCAAAACCATAGGAGTACAGCTTTCTTCTTGTAAATAAACAAACAAATCAATTAGCATAGGTACTTCAGTAGCTCACCGATTACTTTCATAGATAATTGAATTAAATACTTTGAAGTATACTTGTTTTCTGATAATGCTTGGACTTACTAGTTTGATGGCCAGGATAAATTCTCAACCGTTACCTTTATTTTTCCAAATTATACCCACATCCAAAAGAACCACCTCCATTCTGTGTATGTAGGAACTAGCACTTAAGTACATTTTAGTCAGCCAACATACTTAAGACAAGACAAGCCTGGCCGAAATCTTTATTCTTAGCCTCCATACTAAAGAGCTATCCTGTCAGCAGCCTTCATTGTGAACTTTATTTCTAGCGATTATAATAAGGCACACAAACAAGTAAGACTCTTGCAGCTGCAGACTCTTTTCTGGGTCCAGTCACTGCAAGTCACACAACAGTCCACAGCTTTCTCTGATTCTTTTGGAACAAAGAGCGTTCTACAGCTAAGTAGCAGGTGAGTAACTAGTGAAGCGTAAAACTATACAAGGAAAAGAGATTATTTACCTAGAAGTTATGCATATTGTCTCCAGGACAAAACCTCTTCTGATCCTACAGATAAGGATGTAAATAAAATAGTTTATTGTGATCATTATCCACTGGCTTCTTTCCACAACAGCGTGTTTTCAAGGCTAAAACAGTCGTGAGAAAAAGCAGTATTGTTGGTATCAGTGCAATGAATTCCAACATATAATCACGTTGAAAACTAAGGATAAGGACCAATTTATGGCTCTTTTCACCCCTAAACTGTATACTGACTACGTGGGCTACTGGACACAGAAGAGACATTCTCAACACCTTTGTGCATGGACTGTCCATAGCTACTACTCAGAGAAATCAGCGGGCCATGGAAGCAGAGACGAAGTTTTAAGGCACTGGAGTTTAGCTAGAGCACACAAGGCAAAGATAGCAGGTATGAGTGAGGCACTGTCAATATATTTTATACAAAAATCACAGACAAAAATCTCATTTAATTACGGAAATAGATATGTAAATGTGTGGCCTTAAGAAAAAATCCCTAGGCATAACTGCTCCTCCTGCACAGAGGTTTTCCTGTTCCAAGGGAGGGATGGAGAACAAGCACTATATCTTGAAAAGGAACAAAAGGTCTGGAACAAAATCCACCATCAGGTAACAAATATGTATAGATCATATCTATGATATACATCAATAAAGTAAACAGCATGAAGGTCTTCAAAAAAATCCAGAGATAATTTGTAGTGTAATTGGTTAAAATTATGAGAGTTATAAAAGGAAAAAACAAGACTGCAACCATGTAATGTACAGAAAGCTTATTTTTTTTCTCTATACAAAGTCTAGACAGGTTGCCCTAAAGCTGCCAAAAGCCTGTCAGAGTCTATCAGTATTGATCACTTTTTCACCAGATAGTGCTACAGGATGGTGCTGTGACCTAAGGTGTGTCTTTCTGTAGCTATGAAACATCTCTCTGAACTGCTGGAGGTTATAAGATGCGATTGTTTTAATTACCTGAAATTCCATTTAAAAGATACTTTACTAATGTCCACATTTACTAAGCTTGAGGGGATATACTCTGTGTCACTTGCATTTAATTAGCACATGCCAAAACGGAGTTGTCAAACACATAAGTTACAATATTTGGCATTGGGCCATACTTCAGGAAGGTGAATCCTGGTAACTCGTATTTTGTAGAATTATACTTAGCAAATCACTGTTTTGTACCTCTCTGGAGATTATCTTTTTCAACTTTAAAAAGATAGTAAATTTAATTACATTGACAAGTGAAGAGAGCTCTTACCAGTCAGGTTAAATTGCATGTCTAGTAAAAATAATAGTAGCTAATTAAAGTAGCTAAAACTGCTTCAAGGCTTAGAATGTACAAGTATAGACCTGCTTTTAACTAGACAACTTTAAATAATTGACCTCAGCTACCAAGAAAAACTCTCCTACTGATAATCTTTAAAACATTTAGCTGTCGCTGACCTTGTCAAATCTAGAGCATCTTAAAGGTGCGTAAGAATTGGTTCTTACAAGGTACCCAGGACAGACCTATTTGTGCACCCTGTAACTCACTATGCAGAATGTGTTATATAAACAAGGCTTATATTTAAAAAACAAACTCAGATCCTCCCAGAAATTCTTCCTGAGGCTGGCAAAACAGACTGGAGGTTGGAGTGGGGAAAGGAGTGTGTCTAATCCACAGCTATACGATTGGCTTGTTTTGACAGGGGAGACTCTTCCAGAAAGCAAATCTTCTGGAGCAGTTCAAGATGGAACTACGAATAAGAGGTCTCACATTCATATTGAACAAACTGTTTTGATAGCGTTCAAATTTCATTTCATGCAGAGTCAGAATGCTTGTTTTACCACCTCTTAGCGACCCACTAGAGTAATATCTCTTGAAATTAAAGTACTAGTTAAAATCCAAAATATTCTTGCTGTATGAATAGAACCCAGGATGTCTCCAGTTCCTCTAGTAGCCAGGATCTTGCAGAAAACTACCATGTGCTTCAGCTCTCTAATTCTCATATAAATAAAACACTGTCAATAGAATATATTATAGAATTAAGTCGAACCGAAAATCATGATGCTCTTTATTATGAATTAGATTTTAAAACTTGTGCACTTATATTTCAAACGACATTTTACAGTCTTATCAAGTAACGTGTGCCACTACTACATCTCCAGAACACAACAGTTAAAATAAATATTTTAATACCCTGAATCTACTATTATTTGGTTAAATTAACCAAGATAATGTGTCAAATAATGAAGATGAGCATTTAATTTGCAAAGAGAGCTAAGCTAGAAGTAATGCCATTTATTTTGCCTTAGAGAATGTTGAAGGAAGGGGGAAGAATTTAACCTTTTTATAACACTTGGAATACAACGCAGAAAGATCTTCCTAGGAGGTTCATCACTGACAGTTTCAATCCTGTATAATATTAAGCTTGCCTATACTAATCTCATGACAGAATTTCTTGGTATACTGACAAGATATTCAAACAATGCAGTTACAATTCTACCTGTACCAACTTCAAAAATTAGTCTAAAAATTTTTAGACTAATGAGTCATGAATAAATATAGTTCTTACTTTAAGACCTTTTTGTATATAATTGTTTGTTTCAAAAGAATATAAGGTAAGTTTTATTTAGGAAAAAAAATCAGCTTTCAAACCTGAAAGAAGGATTCTCCTTTGTGTTTCTGTGAAGCTAAACTTAATATCGGATCACAAATAAACAGCCACTATAGGAGACAAGCAAATTAAAACCCACCACTGAGTATTGCTAGCTATGCACTCAGAGCAGGGGGAAAACAAACCCAAGTAAAAATCCTATGATTTTTAAGTCATTAAGTCTCGTCATCTCTTTCACCAGCACACCAAGTTCACTGCCTTTGCACTCGCTTCATCTGCTGCCATTCAGGTCAAGTCAAATGGACAGTAGCCAAAAGCAGATATTTAGGAACAGGTAATGAGAACTGAATAAGCAAATGTGATGCTTCACCCAAGCAGTTGCTCGGCCTCCTGCATCTCAAGATGCTCCTAAGCCAGACGTGGCATCTACTAACCCAGCAATGCAAATGGCTTTCTCTTCCATCAGCCTGCCCGGTTTCCCATTGAGACAACATTTTTTTTAACATCCACAACACCTTAAGCTGAAGCATTCTACCACTTCATTGTATACCATTTGAATAATGATTTCCTTTAGCTTAATGGCAATTTTCAAGCTAATATGTTCATTTGATACCACCCAGTCTATCTACTGGAAGGAGCAGTGTATATTGTTAATAGGAAGACAAAACAAAACTGATGTAGTTTCATAATCTCTGATCTGTGTAAAATACAATCAGTTCTAACATTTTTTTTCTTCTTCCTCTGTCCATAGCAAGATTGCAGCTCTTATCAAACTGAGCGAGAAAAGTAAGATCTTAACTGAAAGTAGCAAGAGAGAAAACTTCTACCATTTTTTCTGAATTCACAGAAATCTGGGTGAAATTTAATGAGAAAATTAAGCTCAACCAGCACTTTCTGCCCTTGAAAAAAAGCCACCTGCTTTCTTTTGTGGTCCTTAGTGTGCAGTCCTCCTTTGGCTTGTGGTGGCATCTTGCATGTTAGTGAGCTGACTCAGGGCACCAAGCAGACAGAGAAATCTCCACTCTTCGAACTAGCTGAGTTTTGTGTGAGATTGAAGAGCTGAGAGTTGAAAAGAACTAGCGCCAGCTCAAGGAACAACAAGATTGTACAGCAAAGAACAGGGAGAAGGATTTGGACAAGTCCCTCAGCAATAGTGAACTGCTGTACCAATACAGTTTTCATAAAAAATCTGACTTAAATGGTAGCCATTCCACAAATAGCCGAAACTGTAAGCACTTATAAGACTAACTTGTAAGAAGTTAGTCTTCCCTCCCAATTGTGGTTTTGGTGGATATGCTCAAACTAGGGGGCTGGGAAATGGTTCTTGGCTCTAAGGTCCAGCGTGTACCCTGGGGATATGAAAACAAGGTGTGTGCAATAGTCCTTTCCTCTTTGCTACGCTTTGGAGACAAAAGAAAGCTGGGCATCTCAGCTGCAATGGAGACGTGGTACAACCCACAAAGATAGGTTAAGTGTGCAAAGGGAATTCTGTTATAACCTATTTAAACATCCCCAGTGTGCCTCGTCCACCTCCCGACAGAAAGGAGCCTTCCGTCGGCTTTCTCTTAGTTGATTCTAGCAACCAAAAGATTAAAAGATTCTGTATATCTTGTCTTCCTCAGAAAGCCAAATTTAAACAAAATATCTTTGATATGATAAACAGTCTGAATCTTACAGGAAGCCAAGTAGTTTAGAAAATCTTAATTCATTTGAAATAAATCCAATAAACTCCTGAAATCTGCTAAATGCTCCACTTTCAAACTGAACTCTGCGTCATTCTTGTTGGGGGCTCAAACCTGTCTAAAAGCAGGGTTTTGATCCACCTCCAGTAATTCCTGAAATAGACAATAGTCCACCCTGAAGGCTACCCAAAGTGTAGGGGCCTGAGGGTTATACTTTCTTAATATCTGAGTTTAAAAAAACAATGAAAACACAGGTTATTTCATAAGTACATTAAAATGAGCGAAACATATCAGAATATCACTATCTATATATTCTATACTAACCAATAAGAAGAAGGGTTCCAACAGCTATGCCTCCACCTGGAAACAAAACAAAATGAAGAACAAAGTAAGACTACATTTAAATACTATGTTAGAGAACAATTAAGTTTTCTTAGTTTGTAAGTCAAAGAAAGGTGATAACGGGGAATTTAAAAATATAGAAGTGAACAACATTTTAATTACCTTTGCAATACTTCCTACAATTCTCTATTATGAAATAATTACACATTACATGTAATTATATATTACACATTACAATTACTTTCACAATATACTGTACTATCATCCTTGTGGTAAAAAGATCCTGCAGAGCTCTATGCAACTACGCTCAAGTACTACAATAACCATGTACGGTCTGAGCCAGCGAATTTTTACTTGGATGACTCAAGTGAGTAAACATTCTCCAAATTAAATCTGTATTAATCACTATCAAGCGCTATGCCTTTGTACCAAGAACCATGTATGTAAAGTGACCTACTAAGAAGTGTGCAAATTCCCACCCAAATAAATCAGGCAAAATCCTGGCTCCACTGTTTTTTATGTTATTACTGAATACGGACACAACAATAAGGCAGGTAGGACCCTACCCAATGAAACCTGGACTGACAGATCATAAACATCACAATACACATCTGAAAAAGACCTCTATACTATTAAAGTCTTTTATGGTATGTCTTGGACACAAAAACAACTCTATGAATGCAGTTGACTGAATTATTTGTTCAAAAACAGTAATACACTTTGACGGATTTATACATGGCCACTCTTATTTTTCTTTTTGCTTAAACAATTACAATAAATGCCTAGGTTCCAATAACGCATGACTGAATAACAGACAGAATAGAATATTCACAATATGTTTTGATACATAGATCCTTATCCCATTGATCTCAACAGTGTGGAGGACCAGAAAAAAAAAAATCTAGGTACTCCCATGGTGACTGTTCTATTTCCTCTTGGAGAGACATCAAGTGTAATTACATAACAGCAGTTTAAACAGTTGTCTCAAGAAGGAATTTTAACAAAGACAGTGAAAGAAGAATTCTTAGTTTACTTTATGTGAAGAGTTAACTATTTTATAATCTGAACTCCAAGACTGAATATAGTAGAAATCAGACTACAAATATTTTCATTGAACAATCATGTAAGACTGTGACAGGAAATCTCAGAATTCCTAAAAGCCTTTGAGTGGCCACAAGTAACCAGCCTATTTTGTGTGAAGGAAACTGCAGTATGTCTTCTGAAATTCGATACTGCTTTAAAAGCAAGTTAGGAGCAAACCCAATCACACCAGCCCAACATGCAAATCTCTTGATAAAAGAAGTCAGTTCTGGACTGCACAGATGGATGCTAACGAACAGGATAATTCAGTCCATCAACTGCTCACTAAATGTCACCTCTAAGAGCTTGTTAAACTTCACTTGAAATTGTTTCCAGTAGGGATTGGATCAACTTCTTATTCTATAGCTCTGCTATGAATGCCTGTAGCACCTGTAATATTGATATATACCCAGAAGGAAAAAGCTAATTTGTCTCCCATAGGCTAAAGAGTGCTAATATTGTTGCATAATAACACTTGAATTAAAACCACAACAGAATCACTTTGTCACCATATCATGATGTACCACAATTTGAGCAATGTATCACAGTGCAAATGTTTAGTCAGGTACCAACTTCATCATTGTAGTTCAACACATCACAGATTTTTTAAGCTATGCTCCTGAGTCAAGATGTACAAATGCATCAATATTTATGGCAAGCTTATCAAGTAATCAAATATTTCCTAGATATTTAAAAAAACCCCAAACACCTATAAGTATTGTTTATTGGAAAGTCAGAATCACTCATGAAATCTATTCTAATACACCATTTTTTCTTTCATTTTATTTGTTCAGGAGATAAATGCAAATGAACCCAAAAGATGTACTATGAAAACAGCCATAAGTAATGTATTGCCCCATAGCAATAAACACTTAAAATCTGAGTTATAAAAAGCTCACTTGTAGCCACCCCAGAAGTAGTGTCTCTTCTGCTTTTAAATTGCTTGCACAAGAGAGAATTTGTTTGTCAAACAGTATGTCAGCACAGTCAAAATCATCACAAGCTCTATTTTCCGATCATCAATTGTATGGTCTCCTTCTACAAGCCAGAGTTGTAAAATATGTGCACATACCCTGGTTACTAAAGGTAAACTCAGGTCAGAGGACTGGCTTTACATTATGATGTAGTGAACAGTTCAAACAAGTCTATTCTATTAGATGGAATGTAAAACTATCACAGTCACCGTGGTTACATATTCATTTACGATAAGCAACAATAACAGTAAATGAAACTCATAACAGATGACAGGAAAAAGTAGCAGGAACATTGACAAAATCAAAAGGAAGAGGTAAAATCTCCAAGTTCCCTAAGAAAACTGCTATGAAATTGTAATTCCTTCTTATTTTGTTATTTTAATTTTTCTTTAGCAGTATCTAAGGCAGTACTACATGTAAACAACTAAGCAGGATTGGTAACTTTCCCTTTGGTACCTACAACAATGAGATTTAAGACCTCAGGGACAGAAACACAACAAACCTTGCAACTTGGCATGTAACCCCATTGGTTTTGAAGTATATCTGTCACCTTTTTCAAACAGCTTGAAACAAAACTTTTGATACCAAGCATGTGATGGTTCTGTTACACAATAGTTACAGCTCATTATAGAGAACTCCTTCAGCACAAATCAGGTCTATAAACCTCAAAATTAAATTTGAATATAAAGCCTGGAAATGTTAGAAACACCTTAATGGTAACATGGCATTTGAAAGCCAGCAGTTAACTACTACTTACTTTTGAAAGGAAATGCACTTAATCAAGGAAGAGCTAGATATCAACAATAATGTCACAAATGAGCTTGTAGTTATAGGGTAAAAGAAATTCCTCCAGGTGTTCTCTGTCTCTTCCTCTCTTCAAAATTTTCTAACTAGACCTGTGTCTGATAACACTATGCTTTCCCTTACAGTTATTCACAAACTGTATTTTCATGTCTGGCAAATAAAACCATACCTAGCTTGCAGTTTTCAGACAAGGCAAACTCAAATGCAAGCCCAAAGCATGAGAGCTAGAAGTCTCTGCCTGGTGACCATTAAAAAACATGTCTATGAAAATATACCAGACTAATCCATTTTATAGTAACTTCCATTGGGAATTAATACCAAAAAGTTTGTCCTCTGCCCTTCGTGAACAGGAAAGTTAAATATTTTGCACAGTCAATTATTTAACTTCTAGGGGGCAAGATGAAAGAAAAAAAGTAACAGCCTTTTTTAAGAAACACATAACAGCATTCTGCAAGGCATTTCAGAAGCATTTCCATGCACACCCAAGAAGGACACAAAGGAGACCAAGTATTTCTACAGTCACCAGCACGGTGGCTGCATCAACAGCAGCTCAGTCAGTTGGTCAAGCGATATGACTGCTCCCCTTCATTCAGCACTCATCAGATCACATCTAGAATACAACACCCCGTTTCAGGCCCCTCAGTACAAGAAAGAAGTAAAGATAAAATTCAGTGAGCCAAGCAAAGGAGCACTGAGATGGGGCAAATGACCCAAGAGGAGTGGCTGAAGGAACTGGGCTTGTTTAACCTGGAGAAGAGAGGAAGACCCAGCAGCAGCCTGGTGGTACCTAAGAGAAGCTACAGAGAAGCCAGTTAAGCTCTCTGCTGAGGTGCACAGAGGGAGGGCAAGAACCAACAGGCATAAGTTGAAACAGGAGAAGTTCCACGTGGATATAAGGATAACAGAAAATTCTCTACAAAAATAACTAAGCACTGGACCGAGTTGTCCAAAGAGGCTGTGAAATCTCTGCCACTGCAGATTTTCAAGACCCAATGGGACAAAGCCCTGAACAACCGACTCTGAATTCAGTGCTGAATTCCTGAGGTCCCTCCCCAGACTCCAAAAATCAATGATTTTGTACAGGTCCACTAGCTGGGTGGTCTGTTTCCAACAATGTCTAATACTCGGTACCAATGGGAATTTCATTATAGTACAGAATGTTTGGCATGAATCTTTCCAGGCCTATCCACTCTGCCTTCAGAAATGAGTGATTTAAGGTCTAGGAGGTTACCAAAGATTTAATATAGGAATAGAGAGTTATCCAGTTTTTCAAAGATGCCACAACCCAGAAAACAAGTTAAAAGCATCTCCAAAAACTGCTGTTCCTAGGGTTGAAGAACTTTCTTGATGTTCAAGTGTAAAACTTGTTCAGGTCAGGAAATTAACGAATATTTAAAAGACAAGGAAAAGGTACTTTGGAAGGGATCCTGGGTTTACTGGAAGAAGTGTCCCCAGTTTGCATAACAAACCACTAATACAGTTACTAAGTGCCTGGACATTCAGGAGGCTGTCACCATGGGAGCTTGTCTACATCTTCTGACCTATGCTGTGCAAAATTCACTGGTAATGAAACAGAATATGAAGAAGAACTGGAATGTTCAATATAAGTCTTATCTTTATGCAATCAAAGGGTTTTACAAATTACACTGACTTAATGAAATACTTCTCTGTTAAGGAGGAAGAGCTTTCTCCATAAGGATGCCAATCCCTGATGTAAGTGCAGGTGTTCCCTACCGAACAGACACAACACACTCACAAAACATACAGAAGTGTGATTCTCCTTAAGATACGCAGGCTGCAAAAACTTCTTTATAAAATGGATACAAGCTCTATATTTATCATTACTCATATAGAATATTCTATAGAAAGAAAAGTGGTATATTCCCATATTCCATGTACTCCTCCAGGGATGAATGAACAAAGCTGAAGTCAAGCCTTCCTCACCTCAAAACAGTCCCATGTATGTACACTGAGAATGTATTGGAATTGCATTCAGTAGTTAGTACAAGGGTTGTACAGCCCTAGTGCATATAGATAAAACAGGCTGTTTATACACGTGAATTAGTTCCCAATCCAAATAATTCGTGCCAGTTTATGCCACAGATCATAACGCAGCAATGGTCACAAGGGATCAGTCCAGCATCTTCACACCATCAGTGAGCAAAAGCAGATTCAGAGGCAGCAAGAACAGCATCACACCAACGTAACATGGAAACACGGCATTTAGAACGATGCAGCCATGGCGAGCAAGGCAGAAAAGACACACTGAGAGTCCGGACTTAAGGTCAAATGCATCCTAAAAACTACCATACCGAAGAACCAGAACTATGCTACATTCGCCCATGAGCAAATTTGGCAAACATGCTTTTCAAAACTGAAAACTTTAGACTTGTGACAGTTTGAACTACGACAGGAACGTGTTAATAAGTAAATTTAGAGTAGCTCTCTTCTCTGGAAAGGTTTCTTACGCGGATTTAAATGGGTAAAAGGCAAAGGTACTTCACACGGCGGGGCGGGGGTGTCGAGGCGGGAAACGGCTCCTGGTTTGCCCCTTCCTCCCGTCATCCCCCCGGCCCCGGGAGATGTGGGGAGGGAGGAAAACCCTGCGGGAGCAGCTGCGGGTTGCGGAAAGGGAACGACAGGCAGGGCCCGGCAAAGGGGAAGGTCCCGCTCCCCACCAACCTAGCACACAGTCCAGGGAGGGGAGCCCGCTGGAGAGCAGCAGCTGCCCGTGGCGCACCGAAGGCCGAGTGCCCGCGACAGCGGCCAGGCGGCTGCCGGCCGCGGCTTTCCGCTGGAAGCTGGTGGCCCCGCATCCCCGCGGCGCCGAGGCTGCCGCCATCTCGGCTGCCGGGAGCTTGACAGGAGCCAGGGGACGCCGGGAAGAATCGAGCCCTTTCCTCGCCACCAATGGGAGAGCGGCATGGGAAAGGCGCTGTCCAATGGGAGAGCGCGTTGTTTACACGTCGCGGGCCAAAGGGGCGGGGAAGGGCCGGGGCGGCCGGTAGCGAGGGGGCAGGTGAGTGTGGCGGGGCCGGGCGGGAGCGGTTGGGGCTGCGGGTGCTGTTCCCGCGGGGTCCCGGAGCTCCGGTCGGGCTCGGGCGAGCCGGGCCTCAGAGGAGCCAGAAACGGGAGGCGATGGCCGCGTCTCGTCCCGCCTTGGTGCGGGGCCGGGGGTGGTTGCAGTACCGATGCTGCGGCCTCGCTACGAAGCGTCATTTCTGTGGGATCTGACCAACGGTTTGTGGATGTCTGCGACTGGAAATGCTTTAACAAAATAAAGGCATAAAGCGCAATTTGCCATTATTTTAAAAGAGTTCAAGAATTCATGAGCGTTAGTGGGATCCTATGCTGTAAATTCAACGTAACTGAGGAGGCTGAAACTTGGAGAGTTCTCTATTTTTAAAACATCACATCAGTTCTTCCATTGCTTACAGTACTGTCATTTTGGAGTCCAGATACTGCAATACTTCAGACATGACTGCTTGCAGCTGTGTGTAACAGTATTAAAAATTGCAGTATATCTATAGAGAACTTATTTTATAGAGTGCTTGTAACCCAAAGAGGATATCTTTGATAAGTCACCATGTATCGCAAAAAGAATCAAATAATATCTTATGTGTATTTTGTCTCAGTGATTTCCCACCCCATTCCAAGCAGTACATTTCCTTTTGTTGCTTCATGAGACAAAGTATTTCCTTGATTGTTTTTCTTTTTAGTACAACTTACTAACATAGTTTATATTAACCTTACAGGGTAAGTGTAAATATACATCCAGGGCTAAACCTTTCTTTTGTTTGTCCGTTTCTCATTGATATTTCTCTGACAGGTAGCTTTTATACTTTTTTTCCTTCCCTTCTTGTTACTTAATTTTCCTCCAGGGCAATTAAAACTAGAGGCCAAATAATTTTTTTTTTTCACTTTGGAATCCAGATTCTGTTTGCAATTGCAAACACTTGTGCTGTGGTCCTAGAATTTTTATGATTTCTTGTATAAAGTGCAAGTTTACTGGAAATCTCAACATCCCCTAAGCAGATATAATAGGTGGGTGTTGCTAAAAGAGAAAGTCTCATTTCCCTTTCCCCCTCTGCTTCCAGTGATTCAGTTCAACAAACTGCAGTGCACGTCAAATCTTTTTTTGAGCTGATTCAGCTCATTGCTCAGACTTGGAGCTACTGTACACTTTCTTAATAGGTTAATTTTGTGTTATGCTACTGAATTGATGAAATAAAGGGCGCATACAGACAGTGAGGAGGATGCAATTCAACCTTCCACTTTTTGCGGACTGTGACTGTTAATTCATTTTGCCATGTGAACCTCACAGCTCTTTCAGAATTTAGGGTTTTTAAAGTGATATTGTTGTAAATTTTGTGATTTTACATCCTTTAAAATATAGAGAAACTGTCTCTTAAATTGTAACAGGAGAGGCTGTTTCAGATTTTTTACAAAAAAAAAAAAGTAGATACAGGAAGTTCAGTATAATAACTGAACTTTAAAAAGTATTGCAGTAGTTTTGTTTGTGTTCATTTTTCTTCTGCCACATTTTAAGATGGTGGATACAGTTAAAGACCTACTGATTTAGACAGCAAGTGGAAAGAAGCTATTTTTCAAAGATTTAATTTTTTTAAAGAAATTGTAACTATTTAATATAATAAAGCTTTACAAGTGAATCAGTGCTTATTGAGAACACCACTAACAACAGCTGACTTTGTCTGAAATTAAGTGCAGGTAGAAAGAAGAAAATGTTGTATGGAATTTTTCTTTATTTTTAAGTCAATGGCGTTTCATTTTCAGGACTAATAATAGCTTGTTCATCCTCTTCGATACTAAAGGTTTGCTTGTGTTCACACATCCCACTTTCCAAAAGATGGATTTCCAACCATTGGTAAAAGATCCCACTAGCAGCTGTCAGATCAGAAAGCAAGACTGCAGGAGTTGTAACTCTAGATATTACTGGATAAAAATACACATTAGTATGTAGATAAAACCTATTTTTCCAACTCTATAGGTGGAATTGAAATGCAGAGAAACTAAAGAACATGGAGATAATTGCAAGTGATCAGGAAATGTTTTAGCAAGTTATTTCTTGTCAGCTGAGCTGTGGTCATACTCAGCTCATTGTGAGATGCAGAATTTTAAACCTTTCTGTCTAGGAGGTCTTTAAAAGGCATTTAGATGAGGTTCTTAGGGACATGGTTTAGTGCTAGAATTAGGTTAGTTTGTGGTTGGACTCAATGATCTTGAGGGTCTCTTCCAGCTGAAGTGATTCTGTGATTCTAGATTGGGATGTCAAACTGTAGAATAATCAACTTTCTCACTGTTTGTGTATTATCACATAGACCCTATCAAATGTTTGTCAGTTTTAACTCCAAATCCTAACTCTAGTATGAAGAAGTCAAGCTCTCTACTCTCCATTTTTCATAAACTTGCTGATCCAGTTCAACTACTTGCCTATCCCAAATGCAGATTCTAAGATGGGTTAAAAGGATTTTAGGTGAGAATTCCCTAAGGAAAAAATGGAGGGAATACAATGGGTGAGTGAGAGAGCAATCAAAACATCTGGGAAGAGGTATGCTTGGAATTCGATCTACAAGTATGTTTGCTGTTTCTCTACAAAAGCATAGCCTATGGATTTGGTGAAAATCCCAGTGTCCCAAAACAGCAGCACTTCTTAAAGTGTATTTTAGATATTTTGTGCTTGATAAGAGGAAACACACCTGTTGTGGCTGGCATAGCCTCTTTGTTTACCATATGCAGCCTACATGGGCTGCAGTGTAACTCTCTGGACCTTCAGTTAATGCAAGCTTAGGCTGTATTGCTTGAGCAGTGTTTCTCAACAAGATCATGTTATTGATGTAGATATTTTATTTTCCTTGATGTCAAATTAATGCTTTTGCTATGTTTTAGTTCTGCCTTATAAGACTCAGTGCATGCTCTTGTCCTTCCATGGTGCTATGCAAAATGCCTGCCATGTTGGAATAAAGCACATCAGTGCTTTTTATTTCAAAACCGTATTTCTGCCTGTTCAATTTTCAGTAATATTTTTCCTGTTGGGTTTATGTATGGAATAGAGAACTAGAAAACTGCATCTCAGTGGCAGTTTTAATTCATAATCTTATTAGGGTTTGCTGTTACATCGCCAAGCTGCTTCTCTCATCAGTTCTGGAATGTGATGGTATTAGACTGTACTGATTAAAGTTTTATAGTCACCAAATCAGATTAGCTGTTGAGTCACCTGACTAGGTTGGGTTTGCAGTCATGTGATCCAGCGCCCCGCTGGGCTCCCGCTGGGAGCCGAAACAAGGTAGTTTGCTTTGGAGATGTTCTTAAGTATCTAACAGCATGGGTCGTGGATTATGGCTGCAAAGAAGATGGCTTCATTTTCCTGATCTTTGAACTAGCTAGAATGGGATAAGTTTGAAAGTGCGGGATCTTCAGGCCATGAGCCAACAACTGGAAAGAATGTTTAATCCGGGAAGTTCTGACACCAAAAGACCTGAGTGTTTTTGTTTTGTTTTTTTCACTATGAAAAAGCTTAAAAACTACTTATCCAATCGGACTGTGGAAAAAACCAAGGATTAGTGGGAGGGTTTAAGACATACCAGTTGTGCGATATTATATAAAACATGATATGATTTTCTTCAGAAAGTCTCTGGATGTTACCTAAATGTATCCCTGTGAGTATACTGAACAACAGCAACGGGAAGAAAATTAGACCTGTGTCAAATTTGAACAGCTCTTTTAAAATATAAGTAAATAAATTAGGAGGCATGAGTTAAGCAGTAGTGCTGAAGACAATGGTTTAATAAATCATAAAGTTATTTAATATTTTGGTATTTTCGGATTATAAAAAAGGTACAGCATAGTATTACTGAAAGTTTCAGAACAGTAATATTGAATGTGTTGTAAGTTGAATGTACTGTCTTAATAAGCATCATACAGATTAGTGGTATATTTCATAGAGGTTATTTTTCTTCTGTTTATGATAAAAAGAGGTATTATCTTTTTTAAGAAATCGTATCAATTTAAAAATATTGTAAGATAGGACTAAAAGCAATGGGAAAAAACCCCAATTGAACAACTAGAAAAGTAGTATTATTTGTGTTATGGCTTTTGATGTTCTGTATCATTTTCCATACTGGGTTCCATGTCCATATAAAACTTCAGGATTAAAAACTAGAAATTAAGGCAGGTTGATTGTAGCCTTTTCAGATGCTTAACATCCAGAATTGTATTTAAAATTAAATACGAATGGCTGCCCTTGAAGTCACTTCAGCATGTCAGTGGAAGAGGTAACTTTGCGTTTCAACTGGGAAAACATAATTTAAATGCTTTGGTATTTTGAGTCTTCGTTTTTTGTCTTTCAATTGTATCTGCACATATTTCATTACATAGGCATTTCTAAAGCCAGGTAAATAATGTAGGGACTTACGAGTTATGGAAAGGTTAATACCTGTGACTTTTCAAGTATAATTTATTTTAGTGCAGTTTATGCAAAAGTACAAATTAACTTATATTACATGTGCTTTTAGAGCCCAAACTTCACTGAATATCTGTAAAAATATATGTATCATTCAAATTAGTTTATAGCTGCTATAGCACTTTTTCCTGATATGCTGGTATTACAAAGTTTAAGAAATGATACATCTCAGATTTCAAAAAAGGGTGATGTTTTCTGCTAAGTTTTTAGGGCTTTTAGTCTTCAAAGGCATTATTCCAAATAACCATGTTATTTCTATTACAAATCTACAGTATCAGGAGGTGCTGGAATACAGGCCATTTTTGCTCCTCACCTACATTGTGGGATTTTATAGAATACTCTCTTTTTTTAGCTATTCTTTGTCCATCATCTCTGCAGTATTGTGAGACCTGAGACCTCTGAAATGCTTTAGCAAAGTACTTTGAGGGCTGCCCATGGCCATCATCACCTTCAGAATTCTTTTAACACTGTAGCTCATGTCCGTTTGCTGAAACATTTTTAATGAGTTTTCATAATGGAGATTTTTCCTTCTCTTCTAATGTTAGCCAAAACCAAACAATAATGTTTCAACAAGAAATACTTCCGCAGTAGATTTCGAATTTAAAAGCAAAGAAAATCTGGGTCACAAGTCTTCTAGTTGCACAAACCCACCTGGCTGATCTATGAAGGAAATGTTATTGCTAATTATTCCTGCACTTACAAGTGACTTCTGACTCCTGTGCTGAACTGTAGCATCTGTAATGCTGACACTGGTTTTGGGATTAGCTTTAGACAACTGGCTCTGGCATCTGCTAAGGTAATGACAGGCAGGCTGGGTGACATTCAGAAAGTTCCTGCTCTGTGGTAGAATGATGAACTAAGAGTTAACTGAGAGTAAATCTCAAAGCCTCAATATTTGTAGAGATCGGAATCTTCCCCAACGTGCTGGCATGTAAGGATTTAACTTCTTGGTGAGTCTCACAAATCCGTAACCTCAGCTTTCCAGTATCCTGGCCAATGGTGCAATTTGATCACTGTGGCTTCCGTCGATATTCCAGGCAGGTAGGTTAATGTTGCCATGGTTATTCAGCCACTGCCAGTGTGGAAGGAACTTCAGATAGTGTAATATCCTCTCACAAGCATTTTTCCCCCTTTTTGCCTATTCTGTCTTAGATTTATGAACTACTCAATCTTTAGTCTGATAAAGACAAGCAAAAGAGCAGTGGTTGAACTGAAATGCATACAGGTGTGTTATGAGGAGCCACATGTAGTCATTTAGTGCTGTGAATAGTGATACAGTGACCGATCCAGCTCAGGATGATGCTAGTTCTGGCTTTCCCAAGTAGTGATGTTGGTCAGTGGCTCCATGGAAATGCACAATCCACAGGTTTCACTGGGGATGAGAGACTGCAGAGTCATAGGAACATTCAGATGTATCTGATGGGCTTCATCTAGTTTCACAGCATCAAGACCATCCACAGAACAGGGGATGAACCAAGATGAGCTGCTATAAATAATTCTGCAGAGCTATGTAATTATACCTGTGCTGAGCGCAGAGACACAATTGCTGCTTGCTTTTCAAGAATCATGGCTGTTTAAGAACTTGTTGAGAATGGTAAACTAATTAGGTCATTGAAGAGTAGATGAAAAAATAGGCATTTTGGACTTTAAGTAGACAAGAATTAAAATTTAGATCTTTCAGCATGTTGTTAAGTGAAACACCAGCAAGCAATCTAGTAAAACTCACTTTAAATATAAAAAGCCAGATCTACTACTGCCTACTTAAGAAAAGCTATATTGTTTCAAATTTGGAATAATACTGTGATTGTGGGGAAATAAAAGGTAGAAGACACTGTGTATCTGGATTCTTTTTGTAGCCAATCTGTATTTTAGCAAACTTTCATTATTCTTTATCTCAATGGATTCAACTTCTTCCACCTTGTGTACCGAGCCTGTTGATTTTATGCTCAAGCTGCTGTATTTGCTGGAATCCCATTTCAGAAGCATGTGTCTAGGAGCAGGGCTACCTAAGCAAGCTGCTCCTTTGTGCCTCAGGGTTTGAGGATCACCTGGTGATTCTCAAGTTACCTTTTACTCCAGGCAAATCATTATTGACTCAGTAATGCATTGGAGTTTGTGTTGACTTGAGTTAGCTTTTGCTAAGATATTAGTGCTGTGATGGTAGCTGTAAAAGTTTGTTTTACTGTTGAAACCTTTTTATTGTATTAATTTCACAAGAATATGAAAAAAGTTTTGGTTATAGGAGTATAAATGCATCATAAGAAGGCGCTTGAGTGGCATGGCTGCTACGATTTTTTTTTCCCCAGGTGCTATTTTGCATTTTGTGTGAGAGTGTGTATGTAAGATGAATAAAAATAAGTTAATATTTTAAGTTGTAGAAACTACAACAGATTGAGAGAAACTGAAATATCATCAAGGTCATAGAAACAACAATACTGTAACTGGTAACTGCAGAATTACAACTGGAACAAAGATTATGCAATCATATTATTTGTATAATCTTAGTTCTTATACAATAATATTATTTGTATAATCTTGGTTCTTACAGAACTCTATTGTAAATGGGACAGACTTAAGTTTGTGGTTGCCAGTGTAAATGTGAGCTTCAGTAATTTTTTCAAGGTCCTAACTTGTTTCTGTATGAAAATAATACCTGTGTTTTCATTGCAATGGGGGCCTCATTCTGGAGGAAGTAATTTATATGAATTTTTAGTCTTAAGACTTAAGTGTACTTGACTGTAATCTCCCTTCAGTTTCCATATTTTCATTATTTCTGGGAATTAGAGCTGTCTGTGTCCCTAGCAAAGGAAGAAAGGTAATTGAGCTTCCTTTAAATACAGGTTTATGTTTCCAAGAAAGCTGTTGCATGCTTCTGGAGCTGCGTGTTTCCGCTGTTTATCAGCTGTGCTTCCACTGGTCCAAGGAGTGTGAACAGTGTTTGCTATTGATGTTCTCGTGCTATTGCGAAGCCATAGTGATTATTTTTTTAATAGAATTTTTAACATTTCTGGCATAAGAGACCTAAAGTTGACAAACATTAAATGGTAGAAAGATCATCAGTCTTCTCATCATGTACAGAATATTTACGAAAAGAGCTGTATGACTAGTCACTGCTTTTCCTTTTTAAAAGGCGATGGATTATGAAGGGCAAGCCAAATGGTGTGCTTTTGGAACAAGCTAAGTTAGTAATCTTAGATGAAATAAAATCTGATCGCTTACTAAAAACTTAAAGGGTTTCTAAGAAGGCTATTTGGTCAGGGAGACGTGATATTAGTGGTATAATTATTGTTTCTGTCCTGTTTTTCTGTTTTACAAGTACTTGTGTCCTTGTTTGAAATTTGAATTTGGGCTGGTTAGCTGTGGTAAAATAAGCCACATATGCCCTTTTTGGTAATGCATTTGGGATCAGTGATAAAGCGGCTTGTGGGGCTGGAGAGTGCTCAATATCTTGCAGGTACGCTGCACCTCAGCCTATAATAATTTGCTAAATTTTTGAAAGGCACATCTACTTATTTGATTCACTAAGTAGTCAGTTTTCTCACTTATTATTGTGCCAGATGTATCTTTTACTTTAAACCATGAAATTAAATAATAGTTTATGCTGGCTTTTTATTTTAGTTCATGCATTTAAAACCTGGAACTCAGATAAAAAGGTAGTTTCAGAGTAAATTCAGTATATTATTTGAGTGGAGCAACACATTAGCATCAAGTTCACAATAGATCATATCGCTTTTATTCCATCTTACAAGCTTAGCAGCACAAACAGAATAATCAACATATTATTTGGCTGTCATCTGCTGAACAGAACCCAGAGATCACAAGGAGGTTTTCCCTAGCTGCAGTGATGGCCTTTTTGTTCCAAGCCCCCATCTGGGAGGGCCATGGTGTGTTATCATATGGAACGCGGGGTTTTCTGTAATCTGCTTAGCTGCACTGCAGTTTGAATCTTTATTCCATGTTTGTGTAATTTATAATTTTAATGAGACCATGGCTCTTGTGGGCTTTGAAATATATTAAAAGCTCTTTTGTGCATATGCTTTTGTTCTTGCTTAATAGGCTCAGTGTATTTAAAACTGATGAATTTTTATTCATGGATTTGGATGTCTGGGGATTAACTTAGACTGAATATCATTGCACTCATCTATTGATGTTTGGAACTTTTTTTAATACTTGCGTCTGTAAGTGCAGAAGAAATTACGGAACTTGTGTTTTATACATAAACTAGCTCAGAAGTAACTAATAAAATTGTAGTGAGCAATGAGAAAAGTACTGATCACAGTTTTTTACTGCATAAACTTACGTGAAATACAATTTGTGCTATGGATCCATGTACATGTGTGTATTTAGAACTTCATAGCTAAAAAAAATTTGGGAAAGCTGTCAAAATTTTTGTAGAATAATAGCAGTGACAAGCAGTTGATTTGCATTTTTCTTCTGTTCAGGTAACTTGAAAATGTTAATACTGAGCTCACTTTGTATTTCCTTTCTACTGTTTTTTTAACACATTTTTAAATGCAGAGTATGCACAAAATATTTCGTTAGAAGATGATGCTTGGAACTGGGAAGTATTGATGAAGAATATACAGAAATATTCCTTGTTACTATTGTTATCTTTTCTGACAGTGCTAAAACTGGTCTTGTTTTTTGCTTTTGAATTTTTCAAATATTTAACAGTAGCTTTATTTTACTAGTTGTGTGAAGACCCCGTATTGTGTGATTTCTGTGTTCGTAAACCACCATGGAGTACTCTTCAGTGATGGCATTCTAATCTGAGACTAGCACTGGGGATAAGGTTAAGACACTTGTATTTCTTTCTAAACAGTCTGGCTGATGGTAAATAGGGTTTTCTGGTTTTGTGGTTTATTATTGTTGTTGTTGTTGTTGTTGTTCTTGGGCTTGTTTGTGTGTGTTTGTGTTGGGGTTTTGTTTATTTGTTTGTTTTGTTTCCTCCAGCAAACAATCCTCTTTGAAGTGACAAATATTTTAAGTAAATAGCCTTTTTACTTGTCAGTGCATAGGGCAATTATTTACCCCTCTTCTGTTCACTGCTTTGAGTAATAGATCCAAAAATACCTGCCTGCTACTAGAAGGTGCATCAGCACTGGGAAGTGCAGGGGACATGTGGGCCATGGACAACTTTAGTTTCTGTAGGTCATAATTTTTTGAAGTGCCTAATGTGAAAATTGGGCATGTAACTCTTTCTTAGTTAATTAAAATTAATTTTAAATGTTTACATGTCTACGTCTCAAGAAAATGAATTTAAGATAAGCGTGTATAACTCAGAATATAGTTATTTGACCCTTGTCACACACACGGTGTGTTTTTCTCGGTCACCAGGAAACTCACTGTGCTGTCTGTCAGACCTTTGGTGTTTGTCCTTTGACACTGTTAGAGGGAACTGTTAAGTGAATGTTTGGGCATCCCTCAGAGGCTCGCACTTGCCATGTATGACCATGCTTTTGCTCAGCTATTTGGATTTTGCTGTTCAGCAGAGATGAGTGTGTAGAGCTGCAGAGGAAGACAGAAGCCCTGGAATGCATCTGACCATTAAGACAGTGGTTTATACAGGGTTGTGGGATTGGTAGGAGTTGCTTCCCAAAGATAAATAGAACCAGTGAGAACTGCTTGAAATCTGTTTTGAAAAATTGCTCATTCTGATATAGGTAGCCCTTAGTTATTTAAAACCAGAGCATTGCATTATGTGAATTTATGTTTACAGGATTGAGCTCGTTGTCAGTTTGAGATGAGTGGGTGAAGGAGCACTTGTTGGAGATAAACTGCCAGTGTCGAGTAGAGATAATGTGCAAAAATAACCTTCTCTTCCAGAATATCACCAACATTTTTCAGATTTGCCAGTCTGAACCCAGTATTTCTTCTAGAGAAAACCAACAGCTAGAAATAAAAATCAATTTGTGCCTGACCCCCTGCAAAGAAAGACCTTTTGAAAATTGTTCCTTGTTTTCCTTTAGATGTTTGGAGTCCTCAGATTATAAGTAGATTATTTAAAACATTTTGTATTTATTAAGTTGTGTATCTGATATGGGAAGAATCTTTCTCAATAAACATGACCTGCACCCTCCACTGTACTTGCACATGTAGCTGATTTCATGCAGAAGTTTTAAAATAATAGTTGAATATAAATAACAGCTCAAACATAAATATCTAAGTAGTCTAGTAGGTGTGCAGGTGTTTTTTTTTTTCCTGTTTTGAGATTTTTTCCAAGTAATTTCAATATAACTCTTTGGGACAAAGATGGTACAAGTTATAGGATCACCTTGTGTGAAGAAAAGTGTCTGGTTAGAAGCAGAGAGTGTTAGGAGAGGAGTTTCTGTAAGCTAAGGAAAAACTGATAAATGATCACTAAATATTCAATGAATATTCAGAATTAGGAAGCATTATATAAATCAAATGTGACTAGAAATTATTCATTATAGTGAAAAATCTATTTATTTTCAAGTCAAATAATTTGTTTAGCCGCACTTCCATTGGCTGGAACTTCTATTTTCCTGCATTAAAAAATTTGACACCATATGTTAAACTGTTACACAAATCTGTTGGTTATCTGGAAATGATAAATCTGCTCATTGATTTCCTAATTTTATTATGTACACAGTTAATTGTAATCCAAAGATTACAGCAAACAAGATGCTAATTTCTAGCCAACCTATGTACATCTCCCTCAGAGTGGGATTGTTACAGAAGCAGCGAATACAAAGAGAATACCATTTGTGCTATCCTCACAGGAGCTGTCAATAAAAGATGTAATGGGGGATTTAGGAATCTGGAAATGGCCAACTAATTTATGTGAATCTATTCTATTTCAGCTAGAAAGACCGAGCTCTGTTTCGTCTGCGCTGCATATTGCAGAGCACAGGCCGTCTATAGAAAACCAGGCGGCTGCATATGGATAGTCCCTTGATATCATTCACTTGCTGTGTAATCTTATTATGCAAAGTTCTAATCTTCACCTAGAATGAATGCCTCTGGGTCAGAATATAGTCATATCAGGGTTTTTGAGGTCATGTTTTGTGATCCTTAGCTTATTCTTCTAAGTAGGGCTGGGATTTAAAGAGTATTCCCCAGACACTAGCAGAGATAGATGGCAGAGCCTGCTGCCTTTTTGGAAGACAAGACCAACATGAGGTCCCTGGTAGGATTAAACTTGATTTGTAGCTGTAGGATTTTTTAACAGATGTATTATTGGACAGGGAATAGGGGGCCACCAGCACAGCGAAATTGGATCACGATTGGCATTCTCAGGGAGTCCGCTGGCTGCTAAAACAGCAGCTGCATGTGGATTTGACTTCTTTCAGGTGAAGCGACTTCCAGTCATTTGGAAAGGATGGGATGAAAAGGAACCTTGGTGATAATTTTGATGTCTGCAAGATTTAGTACCAATGTAATGGGATTATCGGTAACACCTTCACTGCAGAAAAAGCCACCTGGCGCTATAACTGGCAGCGACTGAGAACTAATCCTTTCCCATCTCTTGGATGTCATTCATGAGGCTCAAAGTGATTTCCACCCTGCTAGCTGTGATTAATTTTATAAACAAACAAACAAAAAAAAATCAAATGATGGAGGCATTGGCAATGTAAGGGAAAGGGAACAGAAGAGAATAGTAATTACATTTTGCATTTTATTTGCTGTAGGAGATAAACTTGACAGTTCTTGTAAAATAACCAAATTGTATTCTATGAGATGAATATGAATGTGTAAGTTTTAAAATCAATGTCTGTGTTTGGTATAAAAAAGTGTCTCAACATAAAATTTTCGGCTACCTACTATAGTAAGTAGTACCTGGAAGTAATGACAACAGGTTTTATGGCAATAGTTCTGCAGTAAGGATGTTTATACAACAGATCCATTAAGTTTTCAAGGGGCCTGTGACTTAAATAATTTGTTTTATTGTGCTTAATGGTCTTATGCTGTATCTGGTGCAGTTGCCTGCTGACAGCGCTTTGTATTAAAATCGATTGTGTGATGTGGAAAACGTTCAGCTGTTTACCTTCTTGTGATCAACAGTATGGCGTTGTCTTAAAAAATTACTGAAAAATAGTTTTGTGCACAAACAGAATTATATTTTACTCAAGCTTAAGCTAGAACAATTGTAAGAAATAATAGTTTGGTTTTGTTTTGTTTTTTAAATAAACTAGTCAGGCTTTTTGGACTGGGCTCTACTCTTACTACAACCATGTACTTACTGACTAGATGTTACTTCAAACTACAGGGAAACTCTCAGGACTGTAGTTACTCTGTGGAATGAACATTATATGTCTAAAGATGAACCATAATGTTAAAAACAAACCCCAGTCCTCCGAAGTTGTCTTGTTAGGTTCAAGCCGTGTATAATCCATGTACTACATATATACATTAATCTGAAATCAACTTTCTTGTGTAGTAATAAAAAGCCTTATATGACTTAATTTGAAATTAACTTGTGTAGTAATAAAGAACATTATATAAGAGGTAAGAATTTTTCATCATCATGAGCACCTGACAAGCTGGAGCATTAAAAAAATCCGTTGTGCCACATTTATAAACTGGGATGAGTGAAATTCGTGTCTCAGGGGTTAAGAATTTATTATAAGAGAACTGGGAACAAAATTTGAGACCTCTTCACCATGTACTGTCCTTGTGGTGAGTTCTATACTGTGACAGCTCCAGCAGTAGGTAAAGCTCACCCGGAACCCTGCGTTCCCTTGAATAATTGACAAATGTATCCCTCCTAATTCAGAGTCACTCGGAGACATCAGAGACAAATGTGTGTTCAGTGTACCTACAGGGAAGTCCATGCCATCCAGAGTCCAACAGGGAATCAGTTGCAATCAGTTTGAAACTTATTTTCAGAGACATATAGCAGTTGTTTGCAGTTTCATAATAAAAAAATACTTTAGTCATAGCCTGATAGCTCTTGGCATGAGAAGCTTACGTTTTCTCTTAGTGAGCCTGTTGTTACCGTTCCATTCCACATCTACCTGCTCCGGCCAATGTAACACAATGTCTACACAATTCCTTTTTACCTGTAATATCCACAAGTGCCTGAATTCTGTACATTCTTCTGATATTAATATAAAGTTTCTGAGTAGCATGGATCTGAAATACAGGATGGGTGTGCAGTATTTTTCTGCCTGCCTCACCTGAGCAGCAATGTGAGGCTGCCTTGCTAGCAGGGGCTCTAGGAAGTACTGATGATGAACTTCTCTCAGAAGATAACTGTGGTCGTTAATTCACACTAGTTGTGTGGCACTAATTGATCTGCTGTTGCTCCATCTTCCTTTTGTCACCTGTAACACATTTCTGGGCTCACAGGGGTTCTGGATCCCTGAGAGCAAAGAGTCAATCTGTGCTTTTCAGAGCGCACTGGCCTGAGAAGAGCAAACCGCTCATCTGTCTACCCAAATAAATTCTGCTGAAAATAGATTTTGCTGTAAGAGTTTCCTCAGGGTGTCAGTCCATGTGCTGGGCACTGCACGGGCTAAGGAAAAAATTCAATACTTTTCTGTTTTCTGCTGGATTTTGGTTCGTGAAACTTGTCAGCTAATCTTAAGGGTGATGAATCACAGACTGGTCTAGGTGGATTTATTCTGGAGATCTTTTCTGAAAAAAAAGGCAAGTATGTATTTTTTGAAGCTTGGTAGGGAACGTTTTCCCAGAAGAGTGGTTGTCTTTTAATTAGAAATAATAAGTGAGAAGAACAAAAGCTACTTTTGACTGTATTCAGGCAAAATTCCCATTGTAGAGACAGTTGTGCAAGTAAAACTACACACTTCTAAATTCCTGCACTTAAATAGCAAAACATCATGAAATATAGAAGCGGCGGTCTTTACTTCATTGTTAAGCAGAGCATATTGTACACAGAGCTTTTTTATTTTATTTTTTAATTGACTGCAGTTCTTTAGCAAGCTACATTTAACACATCTTAATAAATGAAGGAAATCCTGCCGTGGTTTTAATTCATTATAAAGTTGATACTGAGTTCAGGGGGAATATGTTTCTTGCATATTCTAAAATTGCTTCAGTTAGTTCAGTATGTGTGTTTTCTACATCCTTAAATATAAATATATATAAATCTTAAGAACTGGGGCAAGAAGATATTTTAGATTAGCATTGCAGGAATTACATCTAGTCATCAGAGTTTCACTTAAATGTTTGGGGGAAGGGGTCAGAAAATATTTGCAGTCTTTTGTGCTGCACAACATCCACCGCTGTACTGTAACAGAACAGAAGGACCTAATGCCTTCTTTCTATATGCAAGTGCTTTGTAAATTAAGTTTAATCAAAAGAAAGCTCTGCAAAACCTCCAGAATTCCTACCAACAACTCTGTTCTTTTTCCAGTGTAGTCTTACTTAGGCAAGCTATTCAGGACTCCGCTGTCCTTAATTTTGTCTAGTTCTTCAAGCCTTTTTTCATTTGCTTGATTGTCAGTTCGCTTCTAAGGTTGTGGTTAAATGCTTGATTGCTGCAGTTTTCTGCAAATGTAATTTCAGTTGTGAAATATCTTCATTTCAGACGGTTTGATGCTTTTCTGTTTTGCTGTTGAGTGCTCAGTGTTAAGAAAACCAGTGATTTAAGCTGCACTGTCTTCACACAATTAAAACAACCCTTTCACGTGTCATTTAATAAATAACTGCATCTGAGTTACAATATGTGGCCCAGTCAGGAATCAAAGCCTGCATCTTGAGGGATGATTACAGCTTTCCAGGTTCCATTTGGCCAAACCTGGTGGAGAGGAGGGTGTTCTCATAACTATTGCAGGTGTTTAGACATGTGGCAGGTAAGCCTGGCCACAACCTGGAGTAAAAGCTCAGTGGGGTCAGCAGTGAGCACTGACACTGTTCTCTCCCATTAGTTTCTCTATATTTGGCAAAGGTGGGGTTTTTAAATTATTATTTGCTTTCTTTTGTTTCAGCTCCTACTCAACTGAATCTCACCAGTGAGCTGGTGAGAAAGATCAATAGAATGTACACATAGAAGGCTCTGCATAGTAAATTAAAAACTGCTTAATTTGAGTTTAAACTGTATTCATCTCCTCACATAGATCTGATTGTTTGTTGGTTTTATTCAATTTGTTTGTTTGTTTTTTAATTCTTTTCCATCAGTTGTTAGATACAAAAGATAGTTTTGTAAATTTTAGGTTGGTTGTTATCAAATAAATGATGTTCTTCTGTTTTACTATAGACTAGAAGCAGCCGAAGGACGTAACACTGTGCCATGCTTCGCAATGTCCTAGGAAAAGCCTTTCGATTTCTTGGCTACACTGTGCAATATGGCTGCATAGCGCATTGTGCCTTTGAGTACCTTGGAGGAATTGTTGTGGTAACTTTTCTTTTTCATGCCATTTACAAGAAAGTAAAACTATGATACTGAAATTGTTCTGTGTGATAATGCCAATATTTCAGCTTTCTTCATTTTTTTTTTATGCCTTTTTAAAGTGTTTAGTAAATGCCTCATTTTTTGAACGCAGGCCTGGCCTTTATGAAGTCATTTCTACTTCAGCCATTTGTCCTTTTTGCTGAGTTAGTGCTCGAGGCATCACTGAAGCAAATGGGAAACTGTGATTAAGCATTTTGCAGAGTACATTCTTCCAGAAAGCCTGCAGTCCCTAATAATGCCATAGGAAATGCTTCTGTTTCCAACCCTGGGCAGATTTCTGGATGTCGATGCTGCCTCCCCCTTCTCCCTGTTTCTAAACGTGGCACATGCTGCTGTTGGCCGTAGCGGATTTTTGCCGTGAGCTGCTCTTGCAGCTTCTGCAATGATTCCTTTCTGCAGAGGCTGAAGCGAGGGGTCAGGTCACAGAGCTCCGGGTGCTCTTAATAATTCCCTGCAGATGGGGTACAGAAATAAATCTGCAGGGGCCCATGGCACCTTGTGCGGTTCAGGACCCGTCCTGAGCGCATCCGGAGCTGTAGCAGTTAGAGATGCTCTATGAGCTGCCCCCACCTGTTACACATAGCAAATGTTCCTTTGAGGATCTCACTTTAAGTGTTCTTTACATGTTTTCTAATTTAGTAGCAAATACTTTGAATATTAATGTATTTTAGATAAAAGTAATTGGAAATAGTAATTTTTTTTTTCTCGTTTATTTTTAATTTGCAGTGTTCTGGACCTTCAATGGAACCAACCATTCAAAATTCTGATATTGTCTTTTCGGAGACCCTTAGCCGCCACTTTTATTGCATTCGAAAGTACGCTTCTCTTTTTTAGACTAGATTTTACATTCAGTTAATAACTGCAGTCTGTCCGTTCTTTATTTACCCTATGTTCTTCTGCTTCTAAATTGTGGTTTTTTTCATAAGTCTCCTCTCGTTGTGTGTGATGGAAGCCAAAGTAATCAGCACATACAGCCCACTGAGCAACCTGTCAGGATTCATTTAGGATAAAGTCCACATCACTTTTACAGCTTTGTCCAAAAAATTGAAAAATTCCCCTTGTTTTTTTTTTTCCTAAACCCGTTCTATTGTGTGACTGTAACTTCCCCTCTCCAAGCAGTTTCATCTCAAAAACCAAGCTGTAGGTATTGCTGTGCACAGGTGGGTTGTTAGCAAAGTGACCAAATGTTGTAAATATCATTTATCAAGTGTAATTTTATAACTGTGCTGTAGAGCACAGGAGGCTCAATGCCCTCGCCCCTGCTATTGTGGGCTGTTTCACTGTACAATCCAGTGTGTATAATCAGGAGGCATAAGTAATATAAGGTCTTACAAACTCCAATGTTTGAAGTTTCACTGGAAGAATAACATTTGAACAGTGATATTTAAGAACACAGAATCAATTAAAATGTATTTTTAAATGTTTTATAAATGATCTAAGTAACAAATAATGTCTCCAAGTGTAGATAAAAAAACCCCCTGCGTGTAAAAAGACACCGCGAATAAAACTGAAAACAAAAACCAAAATTGTACACAAAAATTTTCAGCAGAAGTATGTATGTGAATATTTTTGAAGTATACACGTTGATGTACACGTATTCAGCCAAATAGTTTGTACCTAAGAGTTCTTCTGTTTGTTTTTGTTTCTGTTTTTTTCCTCTCAGAGGAGATATTGTAATTGTGAAAAGCCCAAATGACCCCAAATCAAATATCTGTAAAAGAGTAATTGGCTTGGAAGGGGATAAAGTCTGCACAAGCAACCCTTCAGATTTCCTTAAGAGTCACAGCTATGTAAGTATTAGAGTTTCTTGCTTTGTAAATTAATGCTTACTTAAGTAGGCTTGGTAGTTTGTAAAGGATTTGCAGTATTTGAGTCTTATCATGTTTGTAAGTTCTTCTTCTTCTGTATGTACAGTAAAATGTTGTAAGCTCTGTTTATGGCAAGCTGTCGTTCCCAGTGTCTTTTGTTTCTGTAGGAAGTGTAGGCAGATGATATTTTTGCTCTGCCCTTTGCTTAGGTCGTCTTCTCTGCTGGAAGACGCCAAAATTCTCAGCACAAAGTGCACTACCAATGGCAGACTCAAGGTCTTAAGGCAAAACTCTTTCTGTATTTTAAACAGTAAGAAGTGAAAAAATTGTCTTTGCAATAGTTTTGAGGATTTTGCTTTCAAAATAATACTTTAGTGTATCTCTCTGTTTCAATAAAACAAAATTGTAACTTCTGAGTATGGTTGGAAAGGTAGTACTTCTAACTTATCTAAAAAGTCAGGTACAAGATAAAATAAGAAGGAAAAAATATTCTTAATGCTTACTTTGTGCAGACAGGCTTCAAGAAGTTCAGAAAGATTTGTGACATGTTTTCAGCAACTTCTTTTTTAGGCTGTCATCATTACAAAAATGATGAGAAATTGCATGTTTGACCAGTACCTCTGTTCAGCACCTTGTGGAGACATCAGGTTTTGCACAGGTGTTTTGAATCTTAAAAGAAAAATATTTTGTTGTTTTTTCATATCCACTTCATCCTCACAATTACCATAAGAAGAATTAATGTGAGGCCCATGACTTAAGTCCTGTGGTGTGAAGGTGGAGAATTACAAGGAACTCTCCTTGCAGCCAGGTACCATTTATGATAGATAAATCCTTTAAAGAGTTTAGCTACCGTAAGGACAACCAGCATCATCAGCAGCACTTCAGGTACCCTTGCTGCTTTTGTATGCAGCAGCTGGAGTCCGTCCTTACTAAAACCAGTGACAAAATTCTTGGCAATGTTGTGTCTAGATTTGGTGTCTGGATTTAGTCAAGACCTAGAACCACAAGGTAAGGACACCACTCATACCCTGTTCTGAGAGGTTGAATTTGTTGTTTCTTTTGCTCCAGTGCCAAGGCAAAACATTTCAGGCTCCTGCCTCTAATCTGCCCTTCTGATCAAGTGCCACTGGAGCTTCTGTCACACTGCTGTCACCCCTGGGCAGAAGGAGGGAGCTCATTCTCTGTTAGGTTTTGAAGAGGAAGACAGGGCATTTGCTTTTTTTTCCATAGATCAAATTGTGTTACGAATTAATTAAGGAAAAAACCCAACCATACGATTCCAACCAACCTTTCTTACCAAGCTGAAGAAATTTTCTAGCTCCTATAGGAGTAGTAATTTAGAGGAAATAAGAGTTTCCCAGAGCAGACTGACTGGTAATGGAAACTTGAATTCTGTGTACGCTGCTGGATGATGCAAACTGAATTCCTCTGAGCATCTTCCTCACTTGTCTGAGTCTTGGAAAGGAAGTTTGGGAAAGGTTTTTACTTAAGAGGATGGCAGCCTTTCTGGAAACCCTGAGGTGATCCAGTGAATATCCAGCAGAACAATTTCTGCCCTTGGCATAAGATTTTTTGTCTTCAATTTTAATTTAAAACATAAGGAGAATGAGAGGCTGGGGGATGCAGGGTCCACTTCTTGTTTTCCTGTATATGTTTTTTGTAAAGGCTAATGTGTGGCAATACAGCAAAGTGACATCCAAGCTTTCTTAGTTCTTACATCATCGCTTGTATCTAGGGGGAGAAATTATCTAAATGGAAATGCTTCCTTTTGTTAGTGCCTATCTTTTCCTCCTATCTTTAGTGGTTGTTGAAGAGGTAGATCTTTCCATCTGTTCAGGGGACACTTCCTTTACAGAAGAGTATATTCTCAACATAGGCATCTGCACTTTATGCTCATAACTTACACTGGATTACTCACTAAGTAAATTGTTCTTGGGGAGATGTGTCTGTTTTCAGGGAGCTGTCTACTCAGATTCCCTATTTCAGTGAACCACTGTGTACCAACTTTTAATTCAAACACAGAATTCTTCAAAGCAAATAGCAGCCACAGATGTACAGAGAACTGGCTGTTTGTTTTGTTGGTACTTCCCTGAGAACCCTGAGTTGGGCCTTTGAAAATATATTGTCAAAACTCTCTGGAACGGCCTTGGCGCAATTGCAGCGCAAATGGGGCTGTCGGGCTGCCAGGGGACGATACAACCGCAGGCACTTGTCAAGGGAGCAAAGCCTGGACATTGCCTTGAGTGGCAGTGTGTGTATTAGGCTACTAATTGCCTTTTTTTAACCTGAGAAGCCTCTGAGTGGTACTTGGATGCAGTGACTCAAAAGTGTAGAGAGTCGAGGGATTGTTTGTTTTTATGTCAGTGAAGTCACCAGCTTTCCTTGACTGCCTTCTCTCTGCTTTGGGGACTGACAGCAAATAGTTGTCATGTTTGCAAACTTACACAGTACAGTAAATTATCCGATGCCAGAAATATTGTCGAATTGGGTATTTGAACCTCTGTCTCATTCTTTGCTGCTGTTTGCCAGCTAACGGTTAGATATGATGAGTTTGCAAGTTACTGGAGATGTCAGAATAATGTACAACAAACATACTGAACATGGCTGAGGGGGAACCACCTCTAGGCTGCTCCTTCTCGTCACCTCAAAAGGAGAATCCTTAGAGTCATCTTAGTAGGAATCGTGCTTAATCTGCATTTACTGTGCCAGTGTTGGTGTATTTTAGATTTTAAGTTAGGGATTTTTGTGTTTGGAAGCACTATCATACATGACTCTTATTCTGAAGCCTAAGAGAGTGCTAAAATCGGATCCTGTTTCAAATCCTGTTTCATTCATGAATATCCTTCTCAGGATGGCTTACATAGAGATGTGAAAATGGATAACTCTGTTTACAGCTTGCTCTCTGTAGGATTACACAGATGAGATACTTTATTGCTGCAGAAAACCAAGCAGATACCTGTAGATTAAAAATCAAATTGATTGGTATAAATTAAGCATGTGCTTAAGTTAAAATCTAAGTACATTAGGAACATCTTTGGTTTGGACCCCTTATGGTACATGATGCTTCATATGCAATAGGTTGGTGCTTATCTGCAGAATGAGTAGAATCTTCCTATTTACATGAAAAGGACAAGGAAAGCAGTTTTTGGAGTAAGCTGTTATAATATTACAAAGTTAGAAAAATGTACTATTTCATTGCACTGCCTTTTTATTGATATTTGGTATGGAATGTGAGCACTGGGCTGGCAGTTTTGCTGGGCTGTTTTTTGGTTTTGTGTTCAATGGTGGTGTTTGGAGATCTAAGCAAGAGTATTTCCTGTACTGGACATTTAAGAATGCATAACATATTTTTACTGTATCAGAAGCAATAGTTTAAAAGGTAAACAGCTAATTTTTAGTAATGTGGTATTCAGACCTAGGTTCAGTTATTAAAAAATATCTTGACTGATTTATTCATTTAACTATAAGATCTCAATAATGAGTGTTAGTAAGGAAATTACTCAATCACAGTAAATGCCTGAAATGGCCTTTAAAAAACACCAACACCTGAAAGGTTAATTTTCATATTCAGGTTTTTATTTCCTGTTTTTAAAAGTCTTAATACAGATCCAGGTTTATAATTCAGATTGAGTATTCTATTGTTATATTTGAATTTGTTTTAATGCCATTTACTTTAGCTTTAATTTCTTTAGTACCATATGTTCTTGTGCTGCAGCTCCTATTTACAAATTGAAAAAGTGAGGGGTAAGTCATCGGATTAAAACAGCTTGTATGTCATAAACCACCAATATGCTAAGCCTTTGTGTCACTTAAACAAAAGTAGTACCTAATAATGTCACTTAATAGAGCCAGAGTCTGTAAATAAGGAACTGCCTTTTGCAAGTCACAGTGATAAAAAGCTGAGATACAAATCCATATCTCAGCAACACTCTGCTGGTGATCAATCACAACACACCACTAATGCTGCGAGACTCGCTGATGTGGGGGAAGTATGTTTACCTTGTGCTAAAACGAGGTTCATTGCGGAGATGGCATCTCTTCATCCTGTGGTTAACTCCAGAGCTAACATAATTCCCACCATAATGCATCTTACTGTGTTTGCAGATGAGAGAAGTGGCCTCATGCAGCGCTATTAACTCTTAAACAGTCCTTGTCAAATGCAGTAAGAATATTATGTGGGTACCAAGAATAATGTAATGATGTTAATGTAAACAACACAATATTTTAATCACTAGACAGTACTACAGACTTTGGATGCACAATGTAAGGCACTGAAGAGTGGTTTGATATTTTGGAGAGCTCAATACCATTGCATAGTCTCTTCAAAAGATCCTAAATACCAATTAAAAATAAAGTTCTCAAAATACCAGTTCTTTTTCCTTTGTCCTTAGTATCTTAATAGCTAATTTACACTCATGGTTCAGTATTTTGATCATCATCTAAGTTTTTATAGTTGCTGCTCAGGAAAAAGGAGATATCCTACTCTTCTTATTTCTAGCATTCGAGCAGCTTAAGACAAAAGTTATACCATAATTTTAAGCAGCAGGTATGATAAATGGTGGGAGAGGAGAACTGATTTGATGTATTTGTTTAGTTTGCAGATTTGTTCAGTTTGCAGATCCCTCTATATCCCAGTTTATCACGGGAGCTAATCTTGAATTCTTTTGAGAAGTAATTTTAAATCAAAACTAAATTATTCAAAGGAAAAGAAACACAAATTTATCAATCTACTTCCTAATGTTTCCAGGGTTTCTTCTGCTCAAGTGAATCAATGTTTTTACCTGTGTAGTTTTGTTGCTGATATTTCAGGAAAGTAGGATTGGCAAGACTTGACCCAGCAGCACTGGTGCCGCTCAGCACAGCCTGTCCTGGTGGCTGTGGGCTCGGGGAGGTGGGGACATGAACATGTCTGCACTGGAGCTTGGGCAGGGCCCAGCAGCGGGAGGCTCAGCTCAAACACAGCTCCTGGATCAGCTCCCACTGAGGTCTCTTACATCCTCCTCAAACTGCTCCTGGTTCCCCATGGTCTGAACCAAGACGAGACATCTCCCCCATATCAGCTGGTCTGGAGTGTGGGCGCAGCCCCCCCAGGGTGGGGACAGCACTGCCCAGGCTCTGACACCTTGCCCTGCTTCTTCTGTTCAGCCAATTCAGTCCTGAAGGAAAAGCCATTAAAAAAATCTCCTCGTTGATTTGAGGGACAGTTGTTTCAAGATCACTCATTTGACTCCATAGCACTAGATGCTTTTCCTGTCTGGATTAGAGTCTTGGCTGTACTGGTCAGATCAGTTGGAACCTTCTGGGTTTTATGATTCTGCTATTCCTCTGTGCCGAGTTCACTAATAACTTCTAGGGAGCTGCTCAGGATGATGAAACCAACTACTTGAGGACTTGGTGAAGATTTTGAGCACAAGTTTTAGTCTGCCTACATCAACTTTGCATCTGGATGAAGGACCTGTTTCATTTTCTTCCTCCTCTATAGGTACTAGCTAAACCCTTCCAACTGTTGTAAATGGTCAAATCATGCAGAGCTGAGGCCTTAGATGGATGAGCAGAGATCCAGGTCACTGTGCCTGAGCTGGCAGATGATGCTTTTGATTCCTTAACCCCACTTGGGGTGTTTATTGGCCATTGTTGCTACCAGGCTCAATAGCTACATCTGTACAGGTTTGCCTTTGTCCAGGGCACACCAGTAATGGTATTGGCTTTTGTGTTTCAACCAGTAAATTCCAGTTGGGATTTGAACCTGTGGGATTTTTGTTCTCAAACCTACACTTTAGGGTCACCCTGTTACATCATCTGTTTTCTGGAAAAGAAAAGAGTCAAATCCTTCTTAATGACTGCTGTGAGAAAAGTGTATGCAAACTGCTAAGTAATCTTTGCTGGCTTTGTAATCAATATTTTCCTCCAAAATATTGCTCTTCTATAGATCAAGAAAGCTAATAATAGTCTGGACTGATGAATCACAGAGATATTTGGATTTTTTTCTTCAGGACTTCCTAGATGTAGCTATGAGATTGTGGTTTTTTTAAAGTTTTGGCCTGTGAACATCTATAAAAGATGAACATTTCAAAACTGTAGTGGATTAAAAAGCTCAATTATCTTTTCACTACTTAAAGCAAAGTGATTTTGTTTTCAAAAGAGAACCATGCAAAAAGAGAGGTTGTAAAAAGTGTATCCGAAATCTGTTTCATTACAGTAATATTTGCTCCTAGGTTTTCTTAATCACAGAATCACAGAATGTCAGGGATTGGAAGGGACCTCGAAAGATCATCTATGTTATTAACTTTTAATTTTAACTGATAATATTTTTAGAAAAGGAGTGATGGCTGATAATACAGAAAATGTAGTTGCCCCTAGAGATTTTTAGAATTGGATATATAGCTTTTCAGGCTGCTTCAGATCAGCATATTTAACACCGTGCTCTAGATCTGAACAGTAAATGAGAATATTTATAGAAGTAAACAATGCATGTTTGCATTATCATTTAACGCAGTTGGAAACTTTTGCGACAGGCAACAAGTGATACTGAGAGAAAGCGCATCTTTTCTTCATTTGACCAGTAATGATATTTCTAATGTGAAAATTCTGTGACCAATGCCACGGAGCAGTGAGTACAGTGATCAAACCTTTGAAGTTCCACGTAAGTGAGCTCAGGAAGAGCAGCAGCTATTTGTGCCTTACACACAGTGTAGAAGGAGCAATAATGGTTAGAAAACAAACAAACATTCAGAGAACCAATTAATGCTTTGGCAGATCACTATAACACTGATCTAAGTTCATACACCCTGGTTTCCTTGTAGCATGTGATTTAACATTGCTACCAATGAAGGTGATGTGATTTTAATATTGATTAATAACTGATTCAAAACTTCAAGGTGGACAAGTCTTCATATATGTTTTTATAAATTTTCTATTAAAACAACTGATGGCTCTTAATATGGAGAATGAATTCATAATATTTCATTACAGTAAATCTAATTTCTGTATAAAAACTTAGTGTTTCATTGTAATTTTTTAATTGGCTGGACCAAGGTCATTATGTATTCTGTTTAATATGTGTATTTGAACAAACTGGGCCACGTACATCACGTCTTATTCATAAGCAGCTTAAACTGTTCAATAAATAAAAGGAAAATGCTAAACTGTTTGGAAATACCAATGATTTAATGTAAATTCAGTCTCTCTTATTATTTTAAGAAGTATTAAATTCCAGGTAATTCAGCCTTTAAGTGATACTTAGAATATGTTGATTTACGATGTGCTGTACTGTTAGTGCTCCACAGCTCCACCATTTCACAGCTTTTTCCAGCACAAAAAGGAAATGTAAATGCTTATGCTGATTTTGAAAATATTGAGCTAATTAATGTTGTCGGGTTTTATATAGGTGGTAGCCTTAATAAAGACAACATTTACAATAAGCCTACAGAAGTGGTGCCTAGAGCAACTGGATCATTAAAAAAAGAATATCTGTTAAGCATTATTCACTCTTGGTTCCGAATTAATAAATAAAGGATTGAGGAATAGTTATATGAGACTTTAAGTATAGAGTGATAAAACGAACTCCTGCATTTCTATGGTGTATATTTTATCCTAACTAGATGCAATTTACTTAAATAAGGCAATTTAATCAGTATTTAGTAAATTTGTCATCTGATATTGTGGATTCTTTCATCATATTTCACTTTAATCAAGAAAGGTAACACCTGTGGTTTATTCACAAAAGCTTCTTTTGTTAAGTGAACACCCGCAGGCCATGAAGCAATTACATTTGTTGCCTGTACCAAAGTAGGAGGCACTTAAATAGACCTTACTAGGGATAGATGAGAACTTGCAGACTTTATTCTTTTGTCCATCACTGAGATTAGTTCTTATCATAGCTCAAGAAGGAACCTCTGGACTGAAAAGAAAAGATGGGAATGATTTAAAGTTGTTCTTAAGTTGGAAACGTTGATATTGCTGGAGGTGATGTGAATACCTGTGACCTTAGCAAAGTTCAAACTTCATCTGCTCCCAGCTGATTGGACATGCTGGTGTTCTCTGACAAACACAGACTGTTTGGAATTCCGAGAGATTGAGAGAGATTCATGTTTATAATTCTCCATTTATTTATTAAAAAATCCGTATTTCTTCATCTTTAGTACCCGCCCAAAATCACAAAACAAAGAAAAAGCCCCCACCAAACCAGGAAAACCAACCCAAACCACAAAAGCCTATTATCATTTAGTTGAGTTTGGGGATGTTTTTGAGGCAGATAATTTAATCTCTTAATCTTATTTGCAGTGTGTTAGTTTTCTAGAATGCCAGCTAATGTGCATCCTAGAGCACAGGCATCTCATCTCTTGGTTTTGAAGTTAGTGAGGTTACTCAAACTTTGGTGTATGTAAAAAGTCCAAAAGAATAGAATTCTTTGTTGATTCCCCTGGCCCTTCCACATTTATGTAATATTTTATGCTAACAAGTGCATGAAATACTTGACGTGTACTTAACTTTTGCCACTTAACTATGCTGCTAAGGAAATGACAACAGCCCTGAGAATTCAGCCGGTTTGCTGCAGTGAAAGATGCTTATTTGAGCTGAAACGGAGTTCCTGCTACAAGCTCAGTTGTTCTAAATGATAATTTTGCTTTTCTGATCTGTGTGTTCCTGTACGAGAGCCCTCAGAGCTTGGGAAGGGAGCCGGGGGAAGAGTCGTGTGTCTGATCCGTGTCCTGTATTCTCATGCATATGAGCTGCACCCCAGATAACCGGTTCTGCCCGAGAACTGCTGCTCCTTGGAAATCAATCCGCAGATCATCTGCACAAAACCAGAGGCACAAGGGTTGCTGAGGCATTTGTTACTACAAGTTTTCAATAGTTATTTTTTAACTTGGTTAAAAAGGTAACTTATGCCCAGCTGCTGCGCTTGCATAGCTTTGAGGTGTTTCACATTGCGTCCCGATTCTGCAAAGGCTGATACTCAAAGTTAACTTTATTCAATATGTGTAATACCATTGGAATCAGAGCGATGTGGTCTAGAAATATCTCGGTGCATAAGCCCTTGAAGGATTCTGGCTTTAGCCTTTATTTGAAAGGGGTGTAAACAACTTTTTTTAATTAATGATTATGGCCTGTCACTGGTATTTGGTTTTACATTTTCATGTAATTCATGTGATTTTTATCGCTTCTCTTAATTCTAGGTTGTAGTGAAGTGCCTAGATGATGGACAGGCACCATACAAAGGTATTATACTGTATTATCTCTAGATGAATCATACATTGTGACAGTACTTTTAGTGACAAATTTAGAGGTATAGGGTCCTGTCATACCTTCCATGAACTATGCAAGTTACTATAAGTGGTGAATTTCAGGATACAGGAACATACTTTATTGCAAATGTTCTATCATCTGGAATGCAAACTAAACTCATTTTGTTTAGGTAAGTAAGTAGTAGTAGTGTTAGAAGTAGTAACTGATAGGTGACAAGTGGCAAAAGCATTTATTATTTTGTTTGGAGCATGGAAGAAAGATGGGAAGGTATAAGATCTGTTTAGATATGTTTGTGCTGTGAGTGGGTCCTTATTTCACATAGTAACAGATGAGCTTCATGTTCTGCCCATGAATGGGTGAAAGTGAGAAGGTGCGGGAACCAGTGAAGTAGAAGGGGAGGTGGTGGTGCCCTGGTGTGAAACAGCAGCACATCGCAAAAACTGACGCTTTTCCAGAAATGTGAAATCTTAATGTGGGTTTGCTTTTTGATTTTGTTAAAAATATCTTCCTTTCATAGTAATTTGTGCTTCTTCTGTTAGTATATTTGCTGAGATAGTCTTTCAGAACGTCAGCAATTTGATGTCTGATTTGTAGTTCTGGTAGATGCTGGACAGGAGAGTTTGCACCAGAAAGGTCAGAACGCTGCTTTGCTTTGTGATGTGCACCTGAGAAACAAACTCGGGTGTCAAATGTGGACACAGCGATGGCTTTAGGTGCGTACACGGTGAATAAGTGAAGATGAAAATCCAACTAACCTAACAATTGCTGCTGGACATTCTAAACAGGCCGTATACCACAGAATGTGAGGAAAGTAACAGATGTCAGTACATTTGCAAATGGAGACCTATCAAAAGCAACAGTCTGTATGTGATGAGATGTATAATATATTCTACACAAATCATTTGACTCTGGATAGTGTTTTTCAAAATTTATGTATTTTAATTGACTGCTGGTTGGTTGTTTCGTTTGCAAAGCTGCTTGGGTAGGAGGAGGAGGAGGACCAGAGTCACCTGCCTGCAGCCAACCAGCCTTCACACAATCACAATGTCAGGGACTGGAAGGGACCTTGAAAGCTCATCCAGTCCAATCCCCCTGCCGGAGCAGGAACACCCAGATGAGGTTACACAGGAAGGTGTCCAGGCGGGTTTTGAATGTCTGCAGAGAAGGAGACTCCACAACCCCCCTGGGCAGCCTGGGCCAGTGTCTGTTACCCACGTGCCAGCAGTTTGAAAAGCCTGCAAACTGAGCAATGTGGCAGAGAAGCCAAGGATGGAATTCGTGTGCTAAGGACTGGGAGAGCAAGACGTAAAAGACCTTGATAGAACCAGCAGATCAGTTTAAAACAAACAAGGTGGCACTCCTTCACACAGGGGACTGCGGAAGGAGATAGTACCAGTACGTTTCAAAGGGGTTTAGGCATATTGCTGGTCTGCAGCTCCACGTATGGATTCTATGATGATGAGGCAGGACTGTGCGTGCTCTGGCCTGGGGACCAGAGTAACATGGGCTGGTTGGGAGAAGATGGACGGGCTCACGTGTGCTTTCCATGATGAGCATCTCTTTTTCCGTGGTCAGAGACAAACTTTGGCTCTTGATCCATGGCTCAGATGTTTGGCACAGCCCAGGACAGGGACGCTGAGTCGCAGTGACATCCTCAGGCCCTGCTCTGGGAAAAGGCAGGCGGGAGCGCGACTAAGCCAGAGCCTAAATGGCTTCTTAAAGACAAGGCTCCCAGCAAGTGTTACCTGGGCAGAGACCTCGCAGTCCCAACAACTTCAACTGCACCTTCCTCAGATGTTTGTCTGGGGGACCTGGTTTTATTCTTCATGGTTTACATCCAGACTTTACTACTAGAGTGGCATTTTATTTTGTTTACTCTGTTATCCTTGACTCCTGTAGATGTAGGATCTTATGTTCATGAGTCTATGTGGTTTCTTTCTAAAACATTGTTTATTCTGCTCAAACTCTGAGTTTCATTTGAAATTGGGTTTTTCTTTTTCTGTTTCCATACATTTTTCTCTGAACCATGGTTATAGTAATATTTCAAGTACATATTTGGTTTTGAAAAAGATGTATGTTAAAGTCCATGCTAAATATTACATAGATTGAAAATATGTTGCTACTTTTACATTTTCAGCCTGGTTTGGAATTTCAGAAACAAAAACAGATTAGAAAAATAATTACTAAGTTTTTTATTTGGTAACTTATGTAGAGGTTATTTATATCTGAAATGTTTCCTTTTTTTAAACCATAATGTTGTATATTCCAAGATGAAATCTTAGTTTAAGACTTGCAGTAGCAACTTTGTCATATATGAAAGCTTCATACTTATTTAGGTAACTAATACAGCTATGTTGCTGTTTTTCATTTTGTCATGGAGTCAGTCTGTGAATGCCATGAATCTATGGTAAGTAATGTAGAGTTAATGCACAATATATATAGGCAATGAAAGGTCTGTGTCATATAGTATAAGGTCACCATCATTAATTTTCAAATTACAAAAAGGGATTTGCTGTTTTGCGATCATCATTATTACAATATAATGTGTTGTGGATTCTGCCTGCACATAGAATGAACTGTGATCTTAATTAGAACTTTGACAAGCCTACTCCGATAAAATGATGAGATTATTCGTAATTGATGTCACAATCAATTACCAGTTAGTTCATCATGAATCTACTAACAGGTCTGGCCTTGGTGCTGGCCCCAGGATGTTGATGAGTGTGTGGCTGCCCTGTTCATGCTGTTACTGCGACAGGAGGGCAGATTTTCAGTCAACATCCTAATGACCTCTTTTGAAGTCTATTAAATTAATGACCCTGTCACATTGGTCTAACCTCTTACATCTTCATTTTGGATTTTTTGTTGCAAACCATTGTTTTTTGAGCACATGTTAGAACAGATACTTTGGAGCACTCCTTCTCATCCCTCCAAATCTGGCACTGTCTTATTAGATTTAATAAAAAATTAGTTCATTATACAGTCATGAAATACAGAACATTGAAATCAGAAAATTATACAGCAAACTGTGCTTAATACCATTCTGCTCTGTTTTCTTTCTACATTTCAATCTTGCTTAATCATAGGTGCCTAAAGGACACGTTTGGTTAGAAGGTGATAATCTCAGGAATTCTACAGACTCCAGGTGCTATGGACCTGTTCCTTACGGACTGATACGAGGACGCATTTGTTTTAAGGTATATATATATATTTATGGTTTCTAAAGTAGTGTCATTAATACAGTTTTAATGCGTGGTTGTTAGGTATTAAACTTTTGTCCTTAACTGTCTGGCCAAAGCGAATGTAAAGGAAAGCTTGAACATACCGGCCACTTGCTGTAAAAGGGGAATTCAGCAATAGTGGGTTCATTTCTTTGAGGGAGGACTTGTTATTGGAGTAGCACTCTTTGTGCAGTCATTGCCCTTGAAAACTAAATGAATTATTTTGCAAGCAAATCCAAACCTGGTGAAAACACAAACACACACACACACGCACACATATACACCCTACTGACTATACATTCCATCCTCAATTTGATTCTTGCCTCTGCAAAATGGTAGGAAAGGGCAGCTCCATATTGCACTGTTGTTGTGATTTGAGAAGTGCAGCTCCATAGTTCAAAGAGCAAAGCAGGAAAATGTTGTCATTCTGGGACTTACTTTACACATGTAGACTGGGCTTGCTGCTTTTTCAATGCAGTCTGTGAAAGAGCCCAAAGTCAAATCTGTGCCAGTGTAATTGTCCGCCACATTTTTATTTAAAAAAATCCTTTGAATTAATATCGTATTGTATAAACCTCCGTGATTCCTTCTCCTTCTGTTTCAACAATTCTACAGCTTTATCTCACGCTAAATTTGTTTCATATTATCTGCATTATTAATTTACTCATTTACCAAAAAGAAGAAACTAAGACAATTTCTTCTCCATAAAAAGTTTAATCTAAGAAACAAAGGACTTACAGACCAACCTTTAGAAAGCCAGATTTAAAATTATACCATTCAGAACAACAAAAAGGTTTTGAAAACTCCATATATTGCCAGACATCCACAATGTGCAGGGAAGATCAGATCTTTCGAGTTCAACCAAGTTTTAGGTACTTAATTTACATTTTTTATGAACACAACTTAGGACTTTTCAAAAAACCTTGCAGCTATTGACCATAATCACTGATTGCTTTACTAAACCTCGAATACCATGTCCCCCTCAGCCCCGCCGCCGAGTTTGGTCTGACCTCTGTTCTTTCTAAAGAACTAAAGCAAATGCTTTAGTTCTTCCCTGGTGTTTATTGAGCGCTCTCTGTTCCTTCTCTATATTGTCCGCCTTACCACGTACACCAGAGGAACAAATGCTGATTCTCAATAGGGCTATTTTTATGACCCAAGTTTTAGCTTGGATGATTAACTGCTAAAACAAAAATGATGCTAATATGCTGACAGCCCTCTTAATAAGAATGTGGTATTAATAATCCAACTGAAAAAAAACCTGCTTTACTAGTACAGAAAAAATGTTCACTGCTTTAATGGGACTGCTAAGAAATAATGCATATATTAAGAACCTATGTACGTGGACAGCCATAATTCTTCACGGTATCCCTCCACAGCAATAAATCTGTGTCCAGCTTGTAGCCCAACAAGGAGGATGTTTGGGAGACTTCAATGAAGTGATTGACAGGACTGAACCTGAAATTTAGCAAGCAGTAAACTCTGTAAAATGAATGGAACTCACACACAGATATTATACATTGAAGAAGCACTTCAGGACTCCAGAATATTGCCTGTTTGAAAAAATAGTACGCAATCACTTGATACTTAATCAAAATAATTACTTAACCAAATTTTATAGCGGTTGTTTTATGATGGTGCATAGGGTAGTGATTATTAACATTTTAATGAGATTTAAGTATATGGTGCCTAACAAAAGCAAAAATGAGTTTATTCTTCAAATGAATGTTTATAGTTGGGATTGTTTATGGTAATTCACAGTAGAATACAGTGATCTTGCTATTGTGTGTTGCTACTGAACATTACAGTGAACGGCGGCAGAATACAGCTCATCTGCATGGCGCTGGCTAATTAACAGACCACTGGCCAAGAAACCTAGATATGATTTTCAGTGTAGTCTGCTGGAGGTTTGGCTTCTCTTTCATGAAAAAGCCTTGAGAATGGAAGCTTACGTGGCGTCTTCATCTTCGAGTGGATTTTGGAGAAGCAGATTTAACAGTGCCTCTGAATGCTAAGCTACATTTTTAGTAATGGATACAAAAAAAAAATCAGATCTGGAAGTAATGGATTTCAACAGAAAAGAGTGAGCTTGAATATTTCAGCAACCTATAGAACATAAATGTTAATTCTCTCTGTGGCTTATCTGTGAAATTTAGATCTAAGATTCTCAGTCAATATTGGTGCACCAGTTTTTAACCCATACAGAAATAATGATACTTGATTATTACTGTCTCTTTTCTGGCCTGCTGCCATATCAACTGTGTTTGTTCTATAAAAAGGCCACTGAAATCAAAAGAGCTGCAGATTCAGTGAAAGCCGGGGGAGTCCCACACTGGCAGAACTCGTGCTTCACCCTGCCCTAGATAGGTTACCCTATGCATTCCTGGGCTTGGGCTTCATGTCAAAAATAGACGGGTAGTGTATCTTCAGAAGAGCTAGTTAGCCCCATTTATCCCCCATCCATCAGATCACATCTATGTAGGCCAAACCAAACAGGGCAAATAGCTGCTAATTGGACTTGCTAGTTTGAACTAACAAATCACAGTCAACTTCTGTCAGAACTTTAAAAATACTTGGGAACTACTACACACAGTGGCACGTCTTTGTTTCACACAGGCTTGTTCCATCTCCTTTCCGACCATGAGTACTGTTTCTCATTCTCTCCTGCATGCAGACAAGATAAAACATCATTTTCATTCTAACTCTACCACTAAGATTGCCGTGATGAATCTGAAACTAAATTGTCAAAACAATATTTAAAACTAATTGATTACTTTCAGTGAAAGAAAGTCAAGCTGCAATAGGTGTGATGTGAGGTGCCCAAAACGAGATTTGTGCTGTAGTGAATGGGCAAAGAAACTTCCTTCTCTGGGCCTTTACTCAGATCAGCTTAAATTTGTAATCTGGGATGTTCCTGTTCCCTTTTACTCTTGTTTGCCTTTGAGGCCACAGACTTGACACCCAGCCTGCAGCCAGCACAGCCCCACTGGAGAGCCCTGAATTCTGTAGCTTTGCTTCTAACCGAGATCACAAATATCATTCTCTTGCTGGTTTGTATCTTTATATATTTGTGTAGAACTTCAAATGGCTCACTGGCTAATACGCATATAGAGACCAGATGTTACCTCGGTGTATTTCTGTAGATCAGCAGATGTTCCTCAGGCTCGCTCCCAAAAAAAAAGTGTATTTTCTAAGAGACTTGCATAAGAGAGCTTCGAACCTTTTTCAGACCCACAGAACTTGAGGTCCTGAGAATGGACTCATCCTTCTGTCTTCCCGAGGGCCCAGGCAAAATCCACCCTTAGCTGGCTCTGTCTCCTCTGTCCTTAGTGCTGGGGACAAGTCGTGGGGTCTGAAATACTGACCTTGGCACTGTGCTTCCTCTTTTAAACAGAGAAAATTACTTTTTCACTGCACACAGAAAGCAGCAAAGGCCCCTTCTGTGCTGTAAATGTTCCATGAGCTCCATTAGAGTCAGCTGCTGTTCCTGGAAGGTGGCTGCGTACCATGCTTAAGATCAAATTCTAAGGAAAAATGAGCAAGATGAACATCTCACTAACAGATGCTTTGGGAATGAGGTAGCGCATCATCTTTCTCCATCTAGGTCACTTCATCCTGAGCAGGGGCTGTGAGGTTTTCACGGGATCAGAGCCACAACGGGCATTCATTCGTCAGCATCATCTCTTGCCCTTCTTCTTGCTGATTCCCTCGTGCCATCTTTGAATGAATGTGCAGCAAAGGGACACAGGCAAAGAAGACAAAGGACAAAGTGTAAAAGAATGTCCTTGATTCCCTATTACTTTTTTTTTTTGCATCCAAGACCGGCCTACATGTAATTAGTGAATGTTCAGATGAAAGTACTCCTGGGAGTGTTCTGTAGTATGAACAGCTATATAGTTAATTTCAGGAGATAAAGCTTTTTCTTACTGGTGAGCATCATCCTCTGACACTTGTGCTTGGACCTGGTCATGATTTGTGCTCCTTCCTTTTCCACGTACATTCCTGTTCTCAAAGAAGCCCCTTGGTTGAAAGCCCCTGATGGTGGAAGTCGCTCCACCCCTTTGTACCTATTGCATGATATATATTTACTTAGAAGCCTATGGAATTTTCTTCCAAGGTTTAGTGTTTGCGGTTCAAATGCTCTTCTTGAAAACACAAACGTACACCTCTGAGGTGGCTCAAAAACCATACTTTGTCTTTTTAGCTGGTTTACAAGCTAGAAAACTTTGAATTTAAAAGATATTTTCTAGATATTTATTTATTTCCGAGGCTGAAAAAATAATGCAAAAACTGTTGTGTATAAATTAGTGTTGTTTCCAGCCACTACGGAAGGATGATTCCTCCTAATACACGTTATTTATTACTCCTAGTAAAAGAAACAAACAAGTGAGAAAAGTTCATATACCCTGTCAACCAAAGAGCTAAAAAATTATGCAGTTTATGAAACAATTACAACAACAAATGAAAATGATGAACTTTTGAGTTGTGATAAAAATCTCTTGTAACTGTATTTTCTTTTACAGATATGGCCTCTGAATGACTTTGGATTTCTACGTGCAAGCCCCAACGGCCATAGATTTCTTGATGATTAAAAGATTTAAGTGACTATTGCCAGCTTTCATAATATTTTCTACTAAAATCAATGGAACTATTTTTGTTTAGAATAAACACAAGTATTACTTGCCAAAGATGTCTCTTTCTGAGATTACATCTAACTGGAAAGCGGGAATGATACACTGCTGTCATCAGCTAAAATGATAAACCTCTTAACACTGTTTCCTCTGGCTTTTCACAGTAAGTGCTTGGATTTATTAGAAAGTTTTGGTTTTTATGACAAGCCAAAGTCAGCAATGACTGAGAGTTAATTCTAAATGTGCTCATGGTGCAGAGGCATTGGACCTGCTCCTCGGCACCGAAACAATTGGCCTGTGAGATCTGCCAATTTCTGCCATCTCTTCCCAAGGCTCAAGTCCTTGTGAGGATGTAATGAAGTTAAATATTTAGCATAGAAAATGTTCCGGTTTCCCTTTATTCTTCATTATCTTCAAAGCATTCTCACATGTGTGCCTCCTGATTAAATTTTGTCATCTGAGCTGTTAAAAGAATTTAACCTAAGAGGTATGGCCCAAGGTGTAGCTGATATGGACTGAGATTGAAAGAAGCTTCTCTGTGGTTTGCTGGGAAAGAAATGTCATTTAGATCACGAGGTATATTCCAGCTGTACCAAACTCAGTGTTCTGTTCTGGAGGTTTTTAATAACTCCCCCTTCAGCTGCAGAAGGATGAAAAATCCCCATGTCTGGAGAGCTACGGTAGCAACGGGGCACGTTTCCTTTCTTAAGCTTGACTGAACTTGTTCTTGTGGTGCCCCCTTTTCTTTAACATACATTTCTTTAGCAGATGCTGTCCCCTGTTTGTCCAGTCTTTTAAAAAGTTCGTAACTCTTAATGGGCTTGATTGAAACAGTCATTGAAGGATCTCGATAACAAGGGAACATGTGTCACAACAAACCAAAGATACCTCTTTGGCTTCACTCTTGAAGACAGCGTAATTCCCACCACACCGACAGGAGAGAGTGTAACATTGTTCATCTGCCGAAAAAGCAAACAAAAAAGCCTTCAGTGCTTGAAAAGAATCAGGAATTTATTCTGGATTTTCTTCCCAAAGCTGTTCTTAATAACAACTGACCTCCCACTGCTGGGTTGTAAATATCAGTACCTGTGCTACCATTTGTTGCTTAAAATATTATACTCTTAAAATGTGCCGGTGGCTGTGAGACATTCTTACACCAAACAGCCAGGGTCAGTGTAGTCTGTTTAAAATAGCAAATAATGAAAAGGTGCACATCAGTGAAACGGGTATTAAAAGAAAAAACGAGGAGGTGTTAGTCATACATGTGACAGATCAAGGATGTTTCCAAACCAGACTGCTAACCCAGGAAACAATAATAAACCAGAAGAAAGCAGATACCATCAGCCATTCATTCAAAAAGTAAGTAAATTATAAAAGTGAGAGTAATATAATGAAAAGGAGTAACACACTATCAGATGAAAAAAATCTGTATGAAGACACTTGCATTCTACCATCACAGCAAGAGCAAGAAGATACATGAGAGATTTGGGAAGAAGCTGGAAATCTAAATACTCCATTATACTACAAGAAGAGAACAAGGTGAGAAGTGGTACTGCAAGCGGGGCAGGGAAGAGATGAAGAAGGAATGCAAAAGGAGGCTCACAGAAAGTGAAGTTCCAATTCAGGTAATCACAGAGAACAGCTAAATCTGAGGAAAATATATAAAAATTGTAGAACATGCGATACGACAACATAAAAGTATAAGATGCAGATGAAAGGCACTCCTACCTTCATTCCAGGACATTTCCTCCAGATAAATTTGTGCATGCAATGGCCATTCGTTTGCCAGATTTTCTTCTATAAAGAAAACATGATCAATGTTCAACCTCGGTAACATACAGGTTCGTGTTTCTTCCTGATACATTAACAGTTTTAGATACCTAGCAGTCAATCGGGTCCCTACTAGAGAGTCACACCTAGACCACGTTATCAGTTAAAAATGCAGTTCTCTAAAACTTTAGTTTCTCTATCTCTGCAGAAGCTGGAAAATGTACTGTAGCCAAGAGAAGCAAATGCTCAAGATGTGTTACTGAAATCAAGACACTACTGAAACCAGTACTTTTCCACATCCTAAACAATTTATGTGTAATCGGGGGCAAACTTTTGTTTTGCTGGAGACATGTTTTACAAGCCTGGCTGTAACTACAGCTCCACAAGCTGCAGCTGTGAATGTCTGTGGAGCTGTACTTTGCACAATCTCAGGTTGGCTGGGGTCAGAAGGGACCTCTCAAGATCCCCTAATCCAAACCCCTGCACACGCAGGGTCACCGAGGGCAGGTTGCCCAGGACTATGTGCAGCCACATCTTAAATATCTTCAATATCTCCACAGATGGCGACTCCACGATCTCTCTTAGGCAACCTGCTCTCCTTTAGAAAGGTGAAGCCAAATAAACCCCTCGCCCAATAGGCACCAAGTAAATGTTAGAGTTACGTGTGAGAACACCACCAAGATTCCTGCAAAATGATATTCCTAACAAAAGATAAATGAAAAATGTTCTTAGGGACAGATCAGTCCAAGTGTTCTTCTACAAGAAACAATCTCTCAGCAAAGAAAGGTCAGTGCTGGCCTCTGCCCATGACATCTGTTGCCATCTGATCCCCGATGTTCTCCCAACATTGAGTACAGCATGAAATGAAAAGTGTACAATACAATTGAAATTATCAGTGCAAACTGTGCAACACAAATTGGTTTTTGCAATTCGTCTGATGTATGGAGTTCACACCAAGTTCTTTAACTTGACAATGTAAGTTTTTGTCAACAAAGTCACAAGTGAAGCCATAAAAGGTAATATATATATATTAAAAAAAAGAGACATAAACCCCTTACAACTTACTACACAAAACCTCTGAGCTGCTGCCCAACACCTGGAAGCTCCAATTCCCCAAATGCTGGATTTTAAACAGCCAGAAATGCCTGAAAGCTGATCTTCAGCATATACACAGAAAAGCCTTAGATTTGGCAAGACTCGGGAGCTCAGTGCTTCTTTAAGGTTTGTTGTTATTGAGTAAGTAGGTGTTCCTTCTCTTGGATCAGTGAGTTTTTAAGGAAGTTTTATAGTTTAATAACATCAAGCATTCTATGGCATGTAGTGTTGTCTGCGGCTTTCTGTGAAAGGTAAGTTGGCAGTGAAAGAATTTCCTGTTCAGAGCTATTTATTGAGCACTTGCTGTCAACGGCCCAGATTATTTTAGGTTATTTTAATTCCCAAGGGACTGCCCAACCTAATTGATTGTAGGGTATTCCAAATGGTTTCCAGCTTCTTCTACATTAACTGCTCTTTGGACTGAAAAGCAGAAATAGGGGACTTTGCAAGTACCTCCTCCAATAATACCCCAGACAAACTGCACATCTCCAACCTTAATCTCACCAGATACTGGAGTATTTCCTTCTTTATCAACAATTGATTGCAACCACCTTATTCTTTAAAAGCTGATCTCAGATTTTGAACAGGGAAGTAGTGGCTCGGAATAGACATGCATCAACATTCATATATAACTCTGTAAAGCAAGCTACTTGCATGTAAGATTCCTCTCATGTAGCTAAGAAGTGTAAGTTGCTGCAAAGAAGTTTACAACTGCTATGAAAGTATAATCCTAGCAATAGCTAATCACAGCTTTCTCTATAATTGATTATCTAAGTTAACTTCAAAATCTAACCAACCTGTTGTTCTGGAGTTTTGTTTTGTCTTCCTTTTAGGGCTCTATCAGTTTTAAGAGTATTACAGGTAGAAGCATTAATGTAATGTAGCTGTAGGGAAATGTTATAACTATCCTTATGTGCAAGTAGTGGGGGGAAGAGCTGGCACTTACATGTTGGGATTTTAAGTAGGAAATTTAAGGCCAGCTTAAAATCAAACAAACAAAAACCAACCAACCAAACAAACCCCACTCACAAACCAACAAACACAAAACCCCCAACCACCAAATATTAAATCTCAGTCTTTGTTTTGCAACTAAATGACTGTTCTAATTGTCACTGGAATGTACATTATATATCCTTGAGAATGAGCCTCATCTAAACTGGTTTTAATGAAGGAGATTAAAGCAAATCAGACACACTGCAAATAATGACAGAATCAATACAGCCTCTGTGATGTCACCTTTGCTGAACACCTATTCTGTAATGAAAAGGTCGGAATTAAAAGCAAATTAACCCGCTCACACCTAATGCTTTACTGCTGTTGAACGGGTCCTCCGCGGACAAACTGGAAGATGGATGCTTTCAATTACAAGAGCCATAGGTAATGTTTTAGTTATAGAAAATATCGACATTTTCTTAGCGCCTGATCAGAACATTACTTAACTGTGTGAAATGCTCAAAATAAAAGGTCAGATGGTTTTAACTCACACCAAATACCTCTAATGTTACTTGGAGTTGGTCTGATACAGTCTCATAGCTACAAAATATGAGAGTGGGAGTGGTGAATGTCCTGAAAACAGCCACAAAACCACTCAGACGCCTTTTCTCCAGCAAGTGAAGTCAAGACTCCTCATCCTCTTCTTTCAAGAATAAAAAACAGCAGAGATCAAAATGAAATCTGTCTACCTACCTACCTGCAGGTTCTTCATTGTGTAGAAGATGACAATACTATAGCTGTGAGAGCAGTACGAAAAAGGCAAGTGCTTCCTGTTATACCTTCTGTTTTGTTTTTATTTTTGAATACTGGCAAGAAAAATTCTTGAAGGAAAATGGTCTGTTAGGTTGCAGGAAGAACAGACTTCCCAAGCTTCATTTACAGGCAGCAAAAAAATGAGTTAGAAAGAAAGCAGGTTTTCCTATTTGGAATTCACAAAGCAGGATTTCATTCAGGTCAAGTTTTGTAGGACTGGAGGTAGAGGGCTGAGTCATACCCTGCTGGCAGAAAATACAAGAAGGGCAGACGGAACATACGCCACCATGAAGAGAACTGGTGAGATGCTATGGAAAAGGTGGCTGAGGAAAAGTCTGCCCTCTCTTCTCTTCCAAATGTAATACAATATGAAGCCTGGGAAAGAGAATTTCAACCAAGATTTTCTAATTCATTACTGAAATTGTAATAATAATAATAATGATAATAATGATGATGATGATAATATCAGGCAAAATTAATCACTCACACAATTCCCAGCCTGAATTGAGATTATTATTCCTAGTCTAGTGCTCGAGTCTGAAAGAGTCTTAGTGGTTACCTTAAAAGATGTAAATTTTCCATTAGTACTCCTGAGTCAGTCTCCAAACTTGGCACATAATCCAGTAACCATTCTCATCACTCAGTTTTCTGTACTGCATTTATTTTCTTATCTGGTTCAAGAGCAACTTTGTTTGCAGAGTTGGACGAAGTTTTTTGACTTTTTAGTTTTATTAAATGCGCACTACCCAATCTACTATACCGTAAGACAGCAGAAACAGATTTAGTCACATATTTAACAGGAGAGGCACAGCCCAGCGTGAGGTTGGAGAGCTCACACGCAGGACTACAAACCTAATGGTTTTCACAGGGCCTGTTTAATGACTTTAATACTTTTTGTGCTCTTACTTCATCTACATCGTCATTATTACAGCTGGGACTCCTCGTTAGTGGTTCTCTGAAGTGAACTGCTGTCTGATTTTCACTCCCTTGATGGAGATGAAGTTATTTAAGAGCGGCATTGTTACCAGCACCACTTCTGTGGCCGGCTGACTTACATGTGATGTTTGCTCGCGCTGTACAACTCTGTGTGCCTTGTACTTACTGAAACATGTTGCGGAATGTACAGGGAATATTGTGCAGACCTGATCATCTACCAGAACTTGAAAAACAAATGTTAATTCCCAAGAAGTCCAGCCTGCCTGGCTTTGCCGTCTATTGGATTTGTCTGACAACAAGAGGTGAAAGGATTCCGCAGCTCCATTGTCTCAACTGTGGGATCTGAGAAAACACTGGCAGGCTCATCAGAGAGGTTTATGAGCCTGCAATTCAAAGAGATTAAAAGGAAAAATCTACTGAGGTTCTTTCAGGCTACAGAACAACATTAAATAACTATTAGCAGCCTGGTTCAGTAAAGCTTTACTAGAGCCCTTGCTGGGTCATTCACAAATTGTAAAAGAGGAAAGGTATTTAAGTTTCACTTGAGGATACAATAAATATTTCTTGGGCTATTTAAGGCTGAGTTTTAGGGAAAGGGTTGCAAGCAGTAAATGGAAATTTAACCCTTTTAACAGTTTATGGGAATAGTAAAAAGAGTCATAATACTTAAAAGATTTTTCTGGCTCTTTATCATAGATTCCTAGTATTGATTTTTTTAGAAAACCAAACACATAATTTAAAATGTTCAAGATATATATTTTCAAACAAATACTGTTCATAGTATCTACTTAGTATAACAGTCATCACAGTACTCAAAACCTACATGTTTTCACAAGTTAACTCTTTCTAATACGCTATATAGGTTTTTAACAATTACCAGAGTGGTTTGCATTAATTTAAAATAATGATTCGATTTGAAATTTTAAAAAAAAGTGATAAGAATTCTCATAACAAAAAGCTAAAAAAAAGAAAACCAAAAAAATTCCTGCTTCACTTGTAGCCAGTGCAGATCAGAATTAACTCAGAGACCATGGCCAAAGGCTCGTGTTCCAGCACTAGCTGAGGGTCTACAGCCATAAAATCCACAGCTAGTGAAGGCATAGACGCTTCTGTCACTTGGAGTAGAACCTGGCACACTGAAAAGCCTAAGTTAATGGGCATGTTAAAAAATCCATTTCTTTACTTAAAAGGAATTTTCTTACCAAGAAACAACTAAAATATGGTTGGTTTTTTCTTTTTTCCTTTTTTACAAGAATGCACTCAAGGTGTTTAATTGCTATTAGAAGCATTTTTGTAGGCTTCTGTCTTGCTTCTCCTGCTTATTCTCGCTGTGGATTTGTAAGGTTATTCTTCTGGCATCCTGTTTGCCAAATTACATAAGGTACCTTGATGTCTCAGAGAGAATCATCACTTCATTGCTGGAGCAGGAGGGGATGCTGGATTAATGGGAACGTGACCATCTCCAAGCCAGATTTTTCAGTTTACTGTACCGGGGAGGAATGGGGCAGGAGGAGGTACCTTCAATTTAACTTGGGGTTTTCATTTCCTAATTTACAACCACACCTGTGTACAACCCTCTTTCTAAACCTGCAGTAGAAACTGAAGACACATCCTCAAAGATATTTCAGGTTTCAAAGAGATCGGTATTGCCAGTGAAATCTGAATTAGCGTCCAGATGTTTTAAAATGAGCTATGTTAGGCTAATGAAAGATGTTTGCTGTGCCTTACTGCCTAAAGGGAAGGTACAGAGAGGATGGAGCCACTTGTTCTCAGAGACAAAAGGCACAAGCTGGAACACCAGCAATTCCAGTTGGGACTTGTAATTCCTTATGTCTAAGAAATGAACCCAGAACAAAAGCAGAATGGTGCTGGAATACGTATTCGTGTTTGAAAACTGCACCTGCAATGTTCTTCTAAAAATGTGATCTAAAAATTGGAAATCGGAAGGCAGTTTGTGCTGAGATGTGAGAGCTCCTACTGGTGATTACACCCCCCACCCTATAAACACTTCTGCTTTATGGACACCTGTGTCCATCATCACATAAAAACATATTACCCTAGATAGGACCTCACTGGAGCCATACGTGGGAAACCTCCTGGATTCTTAAATTCCTCCACCCTCTGCCCAAAAACATATACAAAGCAACTGGTTTTAGTGTCAATCCCACTACTAGCTTTGAATTATTTGCTACATCTTGTGTCAGAAATTAATCAAAGTCACCAGTATATTGATTTAATTTTAAATTGTGACCCTTCTGTTAACCATTCAATCATTAATAATTAAAATGTAAAATGAATTAGTAAAATAAATTATCTTAATTATGTGATTGTCTAGATACACAGTTCCTTTGCTTTAAGTCAACAAAAATCCACTAAAGTTGCAGGGCTGCTACTCCGAGGGACCTCGACAGGACACAGAAATGGGCTGACACGGACATCAATGGGTTTGACAAAGATTAAGTTCTGCTTTGGGGACAGAGCCTGCCGCACCAGTACAGGCAGGAGACAACTGGTTGGAAAGTGCTTTTCCAGGACAGGAACTGAGGGTCCCGGGGGACAGAGCTTGACGCAAGTCAGCAGGACATTCCTGCAGCAAAGGCCACCCCACGCTGGGCCGTGGTTGCAAGCGGGGAGCCAGCAGCTCAAGGACATGATGTTCTTCTTCTCTACCCAGCACCTAACGAGATCGCATCTGAAGTCCTGTGTCCAGTTTTCACACAATCACAGAATGACTGGGGTTGGAAGGGACCTCTGGAGATCATCCAGTCCAAGCCACCTGCTAAAGCAGGTTCACCAGAGCAGATCACACAGGAAGGTGTCCAGGTGGGTTTGAATGTCTCCAGAGAAGGAGACTCCACAACCTCTTTGGGCAGCCTGGTCCAGGGCTCTGGCACCTTCGAAGTAAAGAAGTTTCTCCTCATATTCACATGGAACCTCCTGTGCTTCAGTCTGTGCTTATTGCCCCTCATCCTGTCGTTGGGCACCACTGAAAAGAGTCTGGTCCCATCCTCTTTGACACTCACCCTTGAGATATTTATAAACATCGATGAGATCCACTCTCAGCTTCTCTTCTCCAGGCTGAACAGACCCAGTTCTCTTAGTATCTCTTAGTAAGAAAGGTGCTCTAGGCCCCCAGTCATCTTCATAGCCCACTGCTGGACTCCCTCCAGTAATTCCTTGTCCTTAAACTGGGGAGCCCAGAACTGGACACAACTCCAGATGCAGCCTCATCAGAGGGGGAGGATGAACCTCCCTCAGCCTACTGGTCACGCTCTACTTAATGCCCCGCAAGTACCATTGGCCTTCTTGGCCACAAGGGCACGTTGTTAACTCATGGTCAACCTGTTGTCGACCAGAAGTCCCAAGTCCTTTTCTGCAGTGCTCCCCAGTCTGGAGGAGCAGGGGGACCCCCTGGTCTCCCCAGTACAAAGCACCGCCATACAGGAGCAAGTCCAGTGCAATGTCAGCACGGTCAGGGGTTGGGACACACAAGGAGAGGCCAAAAGAACACGGGCGTCTCATTGTCTACAGCCACCTAATGGGAGGGTGTAGAGAAGACTTCTCAGAGGCACACAATGGAAGGATGAGAAGTGATAGGCACTGACTCCATAGAAGGAAAACATGTTTGGTAGGGTTTGGTTTTTGTTTGCATTGTTTTGGTTTGTTTGTTTAGTTTTTTTCTGCTATGAGGTTGTTCAAACACTGGAGCAGGCGGCCCAGAGCAGCTCTGCAATCTCCATCCTTGGAGATATTAAAAACCAGGCTGGAGAAGATCTGAGCAACTGACCTCTGGGGACTTGCTTTGAGTAGGAGATTGATCTAGATGACCTACATGATTCTCTGATTCTGTGAATAGTTTTTTATTCTTTCAAATTGTGACATAAAAGCACGAACTTTCAGGGTAATGTGAAAAACATAAACCATTTCTTTTTCCAAGCTAAAGTCACTGAAAGTTTTTTGGTAATTTGGTAACTATTACTGTCAAACCTGATTTTAACTGTATATTCATCTTCTCTAAATGGGATACCGAACAAAGAATGGGAAAAATCTCTAAGAAGAAAAATGTTCAGGAAAAAAACGTCCACTCTCAGTAGGTAATTGTTATGCAGCTTTTTTTCCATCCCCAAAATTTTTCACAGGGATTGGAAGCAAAAGATTCACCATTATAAAAGGGTATTTTTATATGTCACTGAAGATACGACAAAACTATGAATTGGAAAAATGTTCACAAAACACACAGAAAGGCAGCTCTTGTAAGATTTCCAGAGCAGAGTGGCTTGGATAACTATTTGAGCCAAACCTCTAAAGGGCCCAAGGTTTGTCCTTTCCTCTTTAAAACTGTGGCAAAAAGGCACAAAAAAGTAGCAGGAGATCATTGTAGTATCTCCAGAGAAAAGCAGTATTAAGATATAAAAGCACGTTCATTTGTTATTCTCAGCAATTCAAAGAACCACCTCACAATTTAAAATGTAGAGCCCCGCAAAATTTGAGCTGCTTAGAACTTCTCTGGCCACAGAGTTTCCGAGCCAAGTAATTAAGATTTGGTTGGTATAACACGAGAAGGTACATACAATGAACAATCTGTGAAATGGGGAAGAGAGGACAGGGTGAAGGACTTTGTGCTGCCGGGTGGTTGCGCACACCGGCATCCTTCACACGCGGCTTCCCGGGATTCTCTGTCTCATCACCATTCCCCTTGGCCGCTGTCTCAACTCCTTTGTTCCTGTGAGCTTTTCCAGCAGTGTCCACCCATTTGTCCAGAATCGTGGCTTCAGAAGCAACTTGACAGGCATTCGAAGAACTAGAATTTATTTCCCCAACGCTGGACACATATGGTACGTGTGGCTTAGTCTGAAACACGGGTGCGCTGTGAATGGCACCTTCTATTTTAAAACACATCCATCCCATTACCATACCAAGTACCTGTGTAAGTAAATGTACAATTTGTTTTCATCTACCAAATCTTTTTTCACAGAAACTTGAGATGGCTTTTACAAGAATTCATCTGGATGGGAAAAAAATCATCTCAGGAAATACAGATAACCTTTAAAATACTGCAGAATAGATTTTGTCAAAACTAATTTATAGCAATGTCCTTAAGTTCCATGGGAAAACAAAGGAGCTTATTAAATCTTGATGAAGCTCTTGACTTCAGCGGATTAACCTGACCCAAGCAAAATGGAACTTTGTGGTCGTATTTAAGCTTTAGGTAAAGCTGACTAAATACACGAACAACTTTTTTTACTTTTGTGAAAATGGAAGATGCAGCAGATGCTACAATGCTAAGGGTATAATAGGATGAGAGCACTGAACAGAAATTCCTGTTCTGTGCATCACATTCAGGCATTTAAAAAAAATAAGTTTGAGATGAAAATTTATTTAAGTTTGATCTTAGTACTGTTGACATAACAAGTCAGCACAATATCATTTTTTTTTCCCATTCTTCTAAAATATTTATTCAACTATTGTGTTTTCACCCCTCCACCCCCTTTTCCAAACCCCACACACAGTCTGAACTACGAGACTATTTAACTAGAGAATTCATACTGGGTATATACAATTATATATCCCTCTTTTTATCCTGCAGTGATGCCTATCTGCCAGAATGACTAAGCCTTTGTCTCTCAAAGTTCTGGTATCCGCAGCGGCAGGGGAGTTAAAAATCAGCACAAGAGAGGAAGGGCTGATGGTGTGCCAGGGTACAATGGCAGGGAATTCAATAACAAGCTGCGGAGACACTGGGCTTTTATCAGCCACGTTCAGAAGTGGTGGTGGCTGCACGTCAATGCCGGACCCGAGTGTGTTACTGCCGAGCGCGGCTGAGTGTTTTCCCCACGGGCAAGACACTATTATTGACTCCCCCCATTAACATGTAGGGTGGATATACATTTATTGAAGGTTCTAATGGAAGGCTGAGGGACTCCTATCCCGAGGCCAGAGCAGAAAGACAGCCTATCACTTCATGTAATGGTAGCCCATGTGTGACAGACCTGACCTACATTTCCCCCCTTTCTTTCTCACAACAGCCTGTCACTGTTTTAAGAAGCTATTTTCTGAGAGGTAGAAAAAGAAATGCATGCTGGAGCTGCCTAGTTAATGTGTTATATCGGAATATTATTTATAAACCAGACTAGTTTAGACTACAGATGAATTATGAAGGCTACCATAACACACACACAACCAAACAGAACGTGTCTTAATGATTCTAAAGTGCTTATAAACCCATACACACTGAACACCAGGTATAAATAGATAAAGGTATTAATCAAAGATACCGCAACAAAATGTAGTCTAAGACTTAAGAATGATTAATGAAGCTGCCTTACTAAAAAAAGAAAAGAGCTAAGGTCTGTAATTAGTATAAATTCCATATTCATTCAAATTATTAGGAATAACGCCACCTAATGTTTTGTTGGAAGTAATTCAATGTTTTCACTAGCTAATGTATGTGTAGCAAAAGCTATAAATAATGGATCTACAATTGAAAGTAGGACAAGAGCGAAAGAAACATTTGGTTCAGCAACAAACAGCATTTTAAAATACCATCCCAGAGCCTGCTTATTTAAAGAGCTGCTGCCACTACAGCGCTCCTTGGCAGGAACCTACCACGCTGCTGCAGGTCATACTCTTTTTTTGTCTCTTCGTTCCCTAGAATTTTCCACGCTTGATCGATTTCGATGAACCTCTGCACGCGCTCCTCCACTTCTCCTGCTGGCACATCTGCCTTCTGTTTGTCTGGATGATACTGCCAATCAAAGGAGAAACAACAACAAAAAACGTTGAGGGGAGCGGAAGTGAGGAGGGTGGGAGAGGAGCAATCAATAACGCGTTTGATATTCAGTTAAAAGGACAGAGAAAAGGAGAAGGTCTGGGCTAAGGTGCCAAAGGAAGGGAGGTGAGGATGCTGGGCGCAAGAGAAAACTGCCAATTTAATTAGACCACTGAAATGGCAACAAAACCACCAGTGGCACAAATGTCACCATGCGCACTGATGGCATTTTCTGGATAATTTGCTGATGGAATCATTGGTCTTATGGACAATTTACCTAGAGAGAAGGACTACCACCACCAGACATAGGTACATGCAGAGGACCAGACATGGGAACAAGAGGAGGTGCTGGAGGTGCTACCACCTCTTGTAATATTACACATAGCTGATTTAAGCACTACCACCCATGTTAAGGCTATTGTAGATAAACAATGCTGTATTACATGCACCTAGCTTTTTAAATGTTATTATTTAAATGGTAAAGAATATACATGATCAAATATAACTTATCATACATGTAATTCTACTTTTGAAAATATGCCTCAACATCTTCAATTTCTTCCAGTTCGGTGAATCAATAGCCCTTCCAAATATTTAAAGTCATGGATCACTGGCTACAAAATTGTGTCATTTTAGTTAAGAAATGGTTATTCAAGGACATGGCTGCAAGAAATTCAATGTTAAACAGGCAATAATAATTAAAATGGTAAGACGTTTTTACTGTTTGTACTACAGGTTCTGAATGGCACATTCTGACCTCTATTTGCTTCAAATGTCTACTGAACAGGAACCCTCAAAGCTCCATCTTCCTGTAGATTTAATTCATATCAAATAACCTCTTTTTTAATATTTTAAATTGCTCAGTATGAGTGATGGACCAACAGGAAACAACACTTAAGATAAAGTTGCAATGTAATCAGACATATGAGTTCTTAACTGTTATCAATCAAAATATCACTTATTCTGGAGCTTTAACTTTATACTAACCATATTTGCCTTTTATACCAACACCCGTTGGGGCACTGAAATGTAGAACAGATCTTAAGACTTAGAACACCTGTTTTACAAGGGTTTGAGCGGATTTCTGATTAACCGAATCCCTTTGTTTGAGTTTATAATTAATTTTGGAAAGGAAGGAATAGTAATACCACGTGTGCTTGACAAAATTCAAAGTTTAAAAGAACCACTTCTACTGGAGTCTATTTGCTCATTGATTTATGTATCTGTCATTTGCACTGATGGGTATTAACCAGATAAATCCCCTGTATGATACGAGAACGTACATTAGAGCAAAACGTTCATCTTTAACCTGTTTTTTTCATATATATTTTTCCTTATATAAATGAAAGCACCTGCACCCTCACGTATGAAGCCCATACACAAATGTCTATTTTTATGCAACCATATGAGCAGGAACACTGGAAGTCATCTCTCATCCCAGGCTGAGGACCGGCTCGCAACGTGCTGACAACGTGGCTGAAGCCCAGTTGCAATCCAGAGAGGTTTATCTCTCAGAGATCCCTTTTTTAATCTCCCCAGCTGAAGCTGCCAAAACTAAGGTGCAAACAAAAATTTTTGGTCATTGCATTTAGTCACTGGATTCTAAATAGTTAATTAGATAATGATAATACCTTTATTTGGTCGGTGCTAAATTCAGGATTCCGTCAGAAGCATCATGTTGTATTGTGAAAGCTATTCAAATGGATTATTTGTTTTCAAATCCATTTTTCTGAAGCCTTAGCTTTTCCAGTTGTGCTTCAGTTTTAATAGCATGTTTAACATTGGTGGTTGATTGCACACCACATTTGTGAAAGGTCATTTAAAAGAAATAAATCAATCAATGCTTAATAAGTATACAAAGCAAAATAGTCCGATCACATTAAAGACTTTTACGGCTTCCTTTTAGCAGCGTTACTGATTTTAACAGTTATGTTTGAGGTTTGCATCCAGCAGCTACCCCTCAAAGCAATATTTTCTCTAAAAAATGATACTTCAGTATTTTAAAATATTTCAGATACTTTATTTAAAATTTGGACCCACCCCACACATTGTAGGGTTAATTATAATACCTAAAAAGAGAGTTTATGGCTGCTGTATGTCTTACTCCATTTGGATGATGCTTTAAACATTCTCCCACAAGCTTATACCCAAAAGGATGTAAAGGCCTATTAAAGGAGTATTATACCCGGCTTAGTAGCTCTGAACTTCACTAGATTTTAATAGCGCTGCCACAAAACTGTTATTCCTATTATCTGTTTGGATTAGTCACAAGATTGCAGCCTCTCAGATCAATTTCTTACTGATACATGAAAACATTAATTACTGACCAATTGCGCAAAGCAGTACTAAGGATATCGACTTCTCTCCTGCCAGGAGTGTTGGGAAAAAACCCCACCAAAATTTGCCTGACTGAAAAAGAATTCTGGACTATACTGAAAGTGGTTAGTGAAAACCAGTAAGCCACAAGTGTCAGAAAAGCGCTGTGGAAAAATAATAATCAGTGCAGAAAGGGCTATTCTGTTCATTTCTTAAATAATACAGAAAATTCATTATTCTTCAGATTTATCATCTAGCTTTTAGCTTCTTTCCTTTCGATTTGGAACATTTAATATTTGTAGCATATGCAATTTTTATATTCCAAGAGCTACAATTTCATGTAACTAATAACTACATTGTAGGGGATCTACTAATTAAAAAATATGTATCTATCTATTTTGGTCTCCATGCTTTCCAAAACTGTTCACTCTTTTCCCTGTTGAGCTTGTTCCTCTGTAGAGTGCCTTTAGCACTCTACATCTACACTAAGAAAAATCCTCAGATCTCTGCTCTTTTACTCCAATCCTTTTTTTCCCCACTAGCCCCATTTTATCTGAATTTGTTCTGTACCCGTTCTCATTGACTCCCTTTCCCTACTCTCCAGCTTGCTGATCAAAAGCCAGGAATGCGTTTGCCGCAAAAATCCTCTCTCGATTCAACCACCCGTGCGCTTCTCCCTTATCTCTGAAGGGTTTAAAAGGCACTCAGACGAGGTGCTTATGGACATGGTTTAGTGCTAGAGTTGGGTTATGGTTGGACTCGATGATCCTGAGGGTCTCTTCCAACTGAAATGATTCTCAGATTCTCTTGTTTTGGCCAGCTCAAACACAACCAGAGGACACCTTACCAAGGTTCCATCCAACCTACTCATGGCTGAAGTTTAACCGTCCTCCAGCAATACATCAGACATTAATCAACCATACTATGGCAGTTGAGACTGGATATTAGGAAAAAATTCTTCCTGGAAAGGGTTGTCGGGCATTGGAACAGGCTGCCCAGGGCAGTGGTGGAGTCACCATCCCTGGAGGGGTTTAAAAGATGTTTAGATGAGGTTCTTAGGGACATGGTTTAGTGCTAGAGTTGGGTTGTGGTTGGACTCGATGATCCTGAGTGTCTATTCCAACTGAAATGATTCTGTGACTCTTGTTTTGGTACCTTTCCCTGTTCCTGCTGCCGATTCCCATCCCAGCCCAGCACACCCTGCGGCGGAGCCGGCACTCTGGCTTGGTTTGGAGGAGGTGAAATATGATGTACATTTCCGATCTCCTCATCTTTTCCCATTCAGCCTTATTTCTGGGTTAATCTCAGCTGCAACCATGTCCAAGCTCTGTAATGAAAACAGACAAGCCTATTTTCTACTCGACCTATCTCCTTCTACTCAAACTGAACTATTGTTCATCTCTCCCTCTGCACCCAGTTGTAAATTCTTACTCCAAATATTAGAGCCCCCTAATGTCTCCTGCAATATCACTTCTCAAAATGTGTGCAAATTATCTTCATGTCACCCATACCTGCCACCTGAGCACTATTTGCTGCTGTACTAATGCACTTTGGATATATTTAAATCTTTCTGGCTGCATATGTGTAATGTTTTTAAGAAGCAATAGTTCCATAAAAATAGCTTTTCACTGGAGCACTCTGCTGGATTTTTGAACGCAATAGTAATACTTACTAGCATGTTACTACTTCATAGGACTTCCTAAAACAATATTTTCCTGAGTATGACAGCAGCAGGGGAAAAGGAAGAAGACTAGAGCTACATACCCAATCTATTTTTCCTTTTTCATACCTCCAATAGAAGCAATTTGCTAACTTCTTTCCATTAATAAAGACTGCCTGGAATTTTTATCACTTCAGTAGTTATTGTGAATGTTAAAAAATAAACTGATTGATAATGGAAATATGTTAGTTCAGCTGTTAGCTATAAAAAATACCTTACACATACATGCGATGCTGCTTCCTCCAAAAGGTAAATTAATTGTATTTCACTATGTTGATCTATTACCTTTGATACCTACTACAACATAAAAAACAAGCCAGAAAACTTTGTCTCAGAAAAAAAGTGTTAATGATGATGTGTTCACCAAATAATTAAAAGTATAGACGCTCCAAAAATTACTTGAGTTCCATCATATATTGATGGGGCTTAACCTGCTTCCCTACTGCTTTCTTACTGATTCTTGCAGCTTTAATTTACATCATTAGCCAGTGTTCTCAGAACAAGAGTTGCAAACTATTGCTTTTACTTTACAACCGTCATTAATGAGATCAACTACCAAGTCAAGCAAAACGAGCCCCAAAATTAAACCTCAGGACCCCTCTCCTTCTCTTAGGGAACTCTGATATTTTCATTTATACAGTGTACCACACATATTGCTTTCACCCACAGGGTTTATAGAAAAATGTAGAATGCAGTACAGCACATTCAACTGCTACATTCTCTATTTCCACCTGCTTTATACTCCATAAAGTTTGGTCCCTTCCGCATTTCAAGAACTGCAAAGTTAACCCCTGGAAGTTAATAATGACCATTTGGTCACCAACTGTAATGATATTACCTCTCAATAACCACACCAACAAACTCATATACCACAAGATGAGAAACTATGATAGTTGGCTGAGCTTTGCTTGAGCAAATCAAGCAACAGGGAGGTGATCCCAGTGAGGTCCTGTCCTCCTCACACCTGTACAAATTGCTTAGCTTGATGCAATAAATGTAATAGGGTTGATTGATCTTAATCAAACGCAAATTAGTAGGCAGAAAACCTCTAGTTAAGTCAATTTAATGTACATTTCTTATCGGTGCTCATTAATTTATTCTTGAAAAGAAATTCACAGCGCCCAGTGAGAATCAACTTACTACAGGACTTACTGGAAGGGGCGAAGCAACAGGCACAGATTTTACACAACATTTGTAACCTCTTGCTGAACTGTATAATACACAAAACTAAACCACTTAATGTAGTCAAACTTTTACTCAGAACTACTTTTCCACATGACAAATTGAAAAGGCTGATTATTAAAGAAAGGTTAAAAAAATGCTATTCCTTCTCATTTATTACTTACTAATTTTTAATATATTTTGCCTTGTGTATAAGGGGTATTCCTTCTAAACGATCAGATTTATTAAAGATTTTTAACTCTGAAATTAAATTATCTATAGTTTCATGGAATCACCTTGCTAAATTAAATTGATAAGTTTACACAAGTCTTAGATTCCTGCTTTATTTCAATTTGAATAAGGGATATATTTAAAGCTAGAGATGTGCCGTTAAGTGCCTGAGTAAATCAACTAGTAAGATGGCAATAATGAATTACTAATAATGTTAATGAGTACTGAAGTACTCATGCTTTTGTATGAACTATATCTACTGCCTAAATGTAAACTGTCAATAGGAGTCAATGACAGAACAGTAATATCTAAAATTAACTTAGTATCTCTTAGCATCCTTCTATCTTTATGTTAAGTTTATAGTAGTAGCTTTATAGCCTGACAGTATTTGTTTCACGTAACACAGCTAGAAATAAGATTTCTAGCCAAGTATTAATTATTAACACAAGGCCACAGTTTTCATGACCTACCCCAAAACTACAATACCTCCTGGAATTTTTTAAAATACCCGTATTTATATTAAAAAATAAGCAGTGGTGAAAGACACTGAGTAATGGTGAGGGAAGAGGAATTCAGCCCAGATTTTACAAATAGAGTGCTGCTCCATATCTGGTAAAGTTACCATTTTTGATGAATGACAGAACTGAATTAAAATTGTGAACAGAAGAGGTAAAAGTCAGGAACCTGGTACGCAAAGGGTGGGTTGAACGCGCATTGCAAAGGAAAAGTCCCCGTGGATAAGCAGGGGCCAGTGTGAGATAACAGCAGAACACATGGGTGACGTCCCGGCCGCCGCCCGGAGAGCAGGTGAGTGACAGCAAGTGGGCACAGGAGCTGGACACCGTCCTGTTCTAAGGGGACAAAGAACGAGACGGGGGAAACATGGCTTGCAAGCCATTTTTTCAAATAACATGGCCAGACCCATGGCTAGGAATCCAACATAATGAGACCTGGACTCCTTACAGGACTTGCAGAGATTAATACCAAGCACTTGGGAAAAAAACAATAAAAATCATCACATTATTGGTATTTGGGGGCTTCAATGTACTTATCCTTCTATCAAAAATTCAGTGTTGAAGAGGCAACATATTCAAATCTGAGAATTAGAATTCTCTCTCACAGTCAATATGTGACGGTTTATTTGGTTAATAAGTATAAATTACTACTTTATTAAGTTAAAATTCGTTTAAAGACAAAATGGGTAAAAGCAAGTAGAACAGAAAGGCTAACACTAACAGTCTTGGTCTGCACAAAGTTTAAAAACAAAAGTGTTGCACTAAGACAAAATGCAGAAATCATTTCCAGTATGTAACAGCCTTGCAATATAATGCAGTGCATCCTTTCATTCTAGCAAAGCAACAAGAACAAAATGCAGGAGTTCACATGAAAACATTTAAAAACACTTCTCATGCTTTACGCAACATTTATACATTATCAACTACATTTGTTATTATCTACAGGTTAAGCTAATGAGGTCAGGACAAAAACTGTCAAGTCTTCTCATCTGACAGAAGTATTCATAGGTCCATGCAAATTTATCCGCAGACTACAGAGCTCATCATAACACTTCACATTGTATTAAAAGGAAGCTGAAAGACAGTCAACCTGAAGAAGAAGAATATTAACCAGCTATTTCCTACTTACTTTGCAATTGTAATCTGAATTCTTGTTACATTTCCCTGCCTTAAAAAGAAAAGAAAAAGAAAACTGAGTAAATTTAATGCCACGCTGCTCTTAGGAGGAAAGTGCTTTGCCCTTGCTTACAATATATGTAGTAAATACCAGTTTTTACTGGGACTTGCCAATAAATCTCACCCTCTGACACAGAGTGTCTGTTCATACTCAGTTTTTGGCCGCTCTGCCACAAATGCCAACAAAGGGACCAATTAATGGAAACTTTCTTGATCCATTCCCAGTGGATGAATGTCCGCCTTGCAGAAGGTACCTTGACAACACTCATCTCGCACAGGCCAAATGGTTGCTCTGCGGTAGCAATTAAGACACCACCAGCCTTGGCTAGATTTAAACCAACAACCAAATCTGTGTAGGTCTGACCAAATGCTCACAGAAATCTGGAGAAATTAACTGTTAAACAAGGGCTGGATTGGGTCGTATAACTGAATCCATTTCCCTAATTATCTATAGACCACATACCCACATTTTTATTAGAAAGAAATTTCAGTTCTTAAAACAAGATTCCTTAATCTGGCTACACAACCACAATGTTTAAGCCACATCTATAAATGCCTAAGAATCAATAACTCTTGTAAATCATTTCAAGAATCGAAATAATATAGTAGGCTGACACTCTCTGTATTTGTATTCCTTTTTTTTTTCTCTTTCCACAAAAAGCCAATGTCCAGTCTTCATATTCCCGTAGCTTTGCAATCAAGTTTGGAGAGTTAAGCTCAGCGCAGCATCCCTCCTTTTTCTAAAATTACATGTGGAAATGGAAGAGTTTTGCTGCTTTGATCCAGAAGCGAAAGTCTCTTCCCGCAGACTGTGAACATGAGAGACTAACGCCATAGCTACTGGAAAAACCTTGTCCCCATTGTGAAGTTCATTCTGGTGTCAGCACCCTTCCCAAAAATCACTGTCCTCAGGCAGTTTAAAGTGTGGCTGGTCAAGCTCCCAGACTGTTATCACAAAACTAGGCATTCTACTTCTGTTGTTCTCAGGCCCCAATGAATTTATGTTTAGAACTAAGATATTAAACTTGTGTATCTGAAATACTAAAACTCAGCTTAACAGGGTATAGTTCCTCTCATCACCCAACATCCAAGTGAAACGGCACATTTCCCATTCTATATTGTCATTAATAAGGCTTGTAACAGTATTTTTCATCAAATTACATGGCATGTATTAGAAGTTCCAGATCAGTTGACAGAGCACCAAAATATTTCAACTGAACAATCTCCCTGCTGGACACAGCACGAACAAGGAACCATATAATGCAGTTGCAACACTTCAGGAGCTCTATAATTACATTTAAAGTTAACTCTTTTGCTGATTTTATATACATTGTCAAACTGAATTGTTTAAGCCACAAATCCCTATCAGCACGTAATAGAATTAGCACACGTATTTGGTACTACCTACACATGTATATGGTAGCTCTAATTGAGCAATCAAGCACAGCGACTCCAAATGATCATTTACTCTGGTTATGGGCAGGATATACAGATTAGAATCTATGCAGACACACTGTTATGCATTAGGGCTGAAGTCTTTTTCTTGCAGTGAATCTGTGAAGGATTTAAATCAGATCACAGACTAAATTATAAAATCGTTCCTGAAACTGGAATCTGGATTTTTGGGTGACTAAATTTAAGAAAAGCACAAGTTTTAGCTACCTGTGCTGGTTGAGCAAAAGGGGGACAAACATGCACTTGGCCCCCACCCTGTGGCACTCCGTGAAAGGTCACAGAAAGAAGCAATTTTCCAACCTCGCTGGCTGAACTCATTAAGTTAGGGCAGGATGAAAAAAAATCATTGAAATACTTTACAAAAATTCAAGTGATGTATTCAATAAAAGTATTCTAAACCAGGAAGTGGCTTATTTCATTACAACAAAGCAGCTTAAACTGCAGGAGAAAATAAAATAATTTTGAAAAAAAAAAGTTTGTTTTAAACATGCAAACATTAAACTTTTCTCCTACAATGGGAGGAGGGAGAGTTTCTGAATGAACAGTATGAATTAATTGCCAATCTACTTATACAAATGAATGGGAAAAAATCCCTAATTACCAATAACTAAATAATTCTAGCAGTTCTACCTTGCTAGACTCAATGTTTTTCAATTAAAAATTACTTAATTTTCAACTGAAAAACTATCACTAACTACCAGGTAATGGAAAACTAGTTAGGGTGAAGCCTTAAAGCATTAGGGTGAAGCCTTAAAGCATTAGGGTGCTATCTGCTCTTAACTCGGAATGATTTTGGTTGTCCTTTTATCACATGAGCCATCAGGAAACCTTACTGCCCTAGTATTTCTTTCTTACTACCCCAAAAAGCAAGAAGAAAAGCTACATATTTTTATTTAAAAAACCCTATTTCATATATTTCCATAATTTGTAGATCACCTCTTACATAAAAAGACCTAAACAAACAAAAGGGCGACATGATTTTTAAGAGCAAGACTTGCACAAAACACAGGCTCGATACTTTGATATGTGTTCCTTCCATGAAGTATTAAGTATCCCCAGCCTTCCCCAAGTTTACAGTGAAGTTTTTCAGCAGTTAATGTTTCCTTCACTGGAACTACACTGAAATGTTCTTTTTTAGGTTGTCTACAGGCCTGTTTTGCACACAAAGGCCTTGTAGAGGAGCCACCCTGAAGCAACATTACACCCTATACTCTGTGGCCTACATGGTTCATCAGGTACTAATTAGATGGCATGTTCTGTCAACACTTTCTCGCTCTCCTATTAACTGATCATCCTGCTCAATTAATACAATGCAACACCAGTTCCAAATTCCTCAATATCCTTTACCTGCAAGAAACGAGGATGAAGGGAAAAAAGCCTCCAAAAGGGTCACAAGGTAACTGCACTTGTCTAAGATCTGGAGTGACAATAACAGCACTACGCTGAAAGGTTAATTATGTTCCTACCAACACTCTCATGAGCCTAAGTTTGGTTGTTATCTAAGAAAAAAAAAAAGAGTAAACATAAGCAAAAAAAACCCCATACTTCATCTAACGGAGTATTTAATATAGTAGAAATGGTAACAGCTTATGAAAAAGTAAACTCTACAAAACTAAGCCATTAATAACATTTCTCATCAGAATATTTGCAGTTAATATTGTCACTGTTAGATACTGCGTATCAGAAAATAAGTAATGAATATTGTGCAGAAACTACAGTGTGCTAATCCCACCTACATACGCAAGAGTTCAAACAACAGTTGCCCTTATAGTCTCATACAGTCAGAACCACCATAAATCAGCATCTTATAAAAACTATGAGAAATAAAATACATGTTTTCTCTGTTTATTACACTGCAGAAGATAAAAGCAAACGAGAAATCAGCTGCCAAACACAACACGCTACTGCCACCTAATGCTTACTAGAAGGTTACATGAAAAACATGTCATTGTTTCTCCGCGCTACACCAGCATGACCAAAAACAGAGACCAAGGCAAATAAAGTTTACTACTGTTTTTAAATATCTGCTTCACGTTTCCTCCCTACAGGCTTTCTACATTGAACTGATGTGACCATATCCTTTCGTATACACAAATACTGTAATGGGCAAGACATATGTTTAGTGGGCTAAATATGGGACTCATTTCATCTGCAAAAATATCAAGAATGTAAGAGATGCATTCCATTAGGATACTGGCGTAAAGAAGTGAATACATTCACTAGATCAGGTGCCACACTTGTTTACATTTTTGTAAGCTATCCTCTGTTTGGTAACCAGCACAATTCAGTATTGAAAAGCTTCATATGGCAACTATTTGGCAAAGGGGTCAGGGGGAAGAAAAAGGAAAAAAGATGTTTGGTCTTGTGTTAAAACAGCGCAAAACAAAATTACTTTGAAGGTGCTCTTCTTATTTCAGTGACTTTGGAAGGCGCTTTCTCTGAAATGTGAAACTTGTTCGCTTCCATGAAAAGAATGATCCCAGGTCTTAAACTTGCCTTCCTAGCCCACAATCAACCTTTTCAACGTGTTCGCTCAGTTGGCAGAAGTTAGTGGGGAACATGGACGGAGCCTCTTCTTCCACTCGCAAAGAGGAGAAACAGAAAGCAAAGAGTTCCTTGTGACAGTCAATCTTTTCATACAGAGATTTGAACTCCCCCAAAGGATGGCTATCCACAGACAGCTGGACAAAAGAACAAGGAATTTATCTTCTTGATTCATTACTTCGATCCACCTCTTCTTCCTTTTTTCCCCAAATGCAAACAATCTTTAAGCTTTTTAGCAACCTTAGCGTTCTCCTACCTGATCTTGTTATCTGCTTTGACATTGATTCCAGCCTTCACTGTCCAAACTCCAGGATGACTGTTATTCATACGAAGTGTTCCTCATTTGAGGAAAAATAAAAGATGACAGGTTCATTTTCCTTCTAAACTCTTACACCTTATCCATTCAATGATGTTTTTCTAACATCTCTCAGTGATCAACTGGCTGGTGGAAACTCTCCTTCTCCCTTTTTCCTCCTTACATAGTCAATAAGTGTTAGGCAAGTATCAATCTGAGCTTCCCATACAATATTCAACTCCTTGCATGTGTTACACACATTAAAGAATCTTTTCCATACCTCCAGGCCAGAGATAACCACTGCTATACACACCATCCAGCACAGCAGACCTCCAGCTTCACTTGAGATACACAGGGACCATCAGAACAGAAATATTTCAGGTATTATTGCTGCTCTACCTGTCACCGTAAGGAAATATTTGCTGTGACTCAAGGTATTCACAGCAAAGCACCATCAAGACAGCAGACAGGAGGAAACAGGAATTTTTCCATAACATTTCAGTTATTCATCACCCAATGAGTAATTTTCAAAGAAAACACCAACAGACATCCCAACTCCTTTCTTTTAAAAACAGAATTAAAAAGTTAGGATTAAATGTGCACAGCAATATGCAACAGTTAAGCAGAATACATAACTGGCAGTCACTAGCAGCTGCACAGTAAAAACACAGACGATGACACTATCAATTCAATGCTGCAAATTCTTGAAAATTACTGGAGTCTTCTAAAGTGCAATTAAAAAAGAATCACTGAATAAATTACACTGTCATAAACTCATTAATTTGCATCTTGGCTATTTATTTTTTTTTTTTAGTTATCTTGCTTCAACATCCTTTAAACTTCCTCGGCCTTCTCTGATTAAGCCCAGAATTTCACCACATCATCATCTTTCACATTTAAATCAGATGGGTTCATAACCTGAATTTCTGACCAGGGTTTTGAATGGTTCTCTTATTCACTGGAAAAATCTCCATCTTTTGTCCAGCTGGGCATGAATCTGAGCTCAGAGCCACCTGAAAAATCTGCAGAGAGATCTGCTTTTCCTCCTCTATGCTTAGTGTTTGCTGCCAAAATCCTCATCTTTTGCCCACCTGTTTTAGATGTCGAACTGCAGTAGCAGCAGCCTTACCCCTGTAATTCCGACTTTTATAGAAGGAAATTTCAGCTTCCTTGGAAACGGTCAATTTTAATTTGATGTTAGTTGTAAAAGTCTTGTGACTGCAGAGCTGTTCTTACACTAAGTAGTAATGAAAAATACTTTATTCTCTGCAGTAAATTATTAACGTCTAAAGATTATATCATTTAGAACTGCAATTGCTTTTTTCATGGTACTGTAGCATCGTGATACTGTTATACTATTTTCACCTTAAACTCTCTTACTGGTTTTACCCACTGACAGCGGGTCTCCACTTTGTTCAATAACAACATGAACACGAATCTGCTACTTTAAAGCATTCCACCGCCCCCTCCAAAAAAAAGCAATCGTAGGTTTTTCTTTGAAAACTTTCTCAAGATAACCTAGCGCATTGGCAAGGGAAATGGACTTAAAATTCTGCTGCACCAGTAACTAGTCCATGTTACAGAAACCTAAATCATGAACTCTTAGTCATTTCAGTCTCTGGGAAGATGTGAGCCCATTAGACAGGGAAGAGTCCAACAAACCATCAAGTAATTACACCATGTAACTTCCATATTAAATATTCACACTTCTCATCTTCTCCAGCTCTTGAACAAACTTAATGCTCAAATGAAAAGTAAAACTTTTAGTTTCTAGGGATAAAAAATTAAAATCAACTGTTGTTGTATAAATAGAAGCAAAGATTAATTTGGCTAATGAAAGTATGAAAATGAGTGAAAAGAGAACCTATGGTACATCTTCAGAAACAGCTTCTCTTTCATTTTCTTCTGCTTCCAGGGCTACTTATTTTCCAATGAAGAGCCACCCAAGAGCCTCAAGAGCTACTTTAAAAAGCCTTTTGGAAACTATGCTATACAGCAGAAGATAAAGCAATAAAAAACCCACCAAAAACCAGCAGAGGAAAGAAGAAATGAAGCTTTCTAAAATTTACAGGAGTATAAAGGTAAAAATAAAAATATAAAGGGAATTTTTAAAGCTCCTTTTAAATTTCTGGCCTCTCTGATCATAATTTATGCTTTAGAAGTCACACTAAACAATGTTCTGTCGTTTAAGCATAAGTTAATTTGGCCCTGGTCATACGGTTAGCAAGCTAGCTTAGGCAAATGCCACTTTCATGTGAAAGCAACAATCAGAACACACCAACCACGGTTGCTTAAACTACTGAAAAAAATGGGCATGAACTTTTCCAGCTGACAAGTTGTCCTGGTTTTGTTAAAAACAAGTTTCTCTTTTAGTGAATTTGCCTGTCAGCTAAAGCCTTCATGTTAGCTGCATTTTCCTCGAGAACCCAACACATGTTTTGGTTAAACCTAGCAACGGAATGCAAACTTATTGATAAGCACGGATGGACATCTCGCGAGAGGGGCAACGAGAAACTGATGTCCGAGAGACTGACCAACGGTGTATAACATTCCGTTCACGTGAATACTTCATATAAAGTGGGAGATCACGAGGATCTCGTCCCTTTTTCCCTTTTTTCCTCATGGCTGACATTAGGAGAGGACCTTGCTGGTCATCCCTGTGAACTGAGGCCTAGTGAGAGACTGATTCCAGCTCCAGGACTTTGGGTGCCGGCTCTGCAGTTGCTGAGACTTACAAGATTGGTTTTGTATATTTTGTATTATTTTCTCTATTCTTATTAGTAGCATTAGTAAAACATCTTTAATTTTTCCAACTCTCTTCTCTCTGTCCTTCTTTCCCTCCCGATCGCCTGTCCTGAGTGGGAAGGGGGGAGAGGGAGGGGCAAAAGGGAGAAGTGGAGGGGAGAGGAGGTTAACAATGCATCTGCCAGGGTTTGATTGTCACCCCGCAATCCTAACCCTCGACACAAGTACAGTAGTGGATGAAGGAAAACCCAGAGGAACATCTGGCAGAAGGGCAGGTCGGGGCAGCATCCCCAGCGGGCACCGCGGTGACCTGCACACCAAACACCTTTCTGTGGGTAAAGAACACCAACTGCTTCCATGCCCCACAACTTCCTGACCTTTGGAATACTTAAAAACTCACAGGCACCTTTAAGAAGTCCAATTTAAGCGTGATGCAAAGTAATCGAAGACTCTAAGGCACTTCTGCTGCAGAAATCGCTATGAAAATCAGGCCTAGAAGTGACCACAACTTACACCTGGATAACACTTAAAAAATTGCAGGTGTTTTTTCGTTTTCATGAAAATATTTCTTTCAGCCTTTGCCATCTCTAGGAGCAATATAAAATCTCTACACTGTTTGAAGCCACTCATGATACCAAAATAACAGGTTAGGCCCTAGTCAAATTATAACTTTTAAAATGGACAAGAAAAGCTAAATGTTTAAGAGAATTTAGCACTCACTTCAGAAGACACATGGGTGCAAAACACATGGAGAAGCCACCTACCTCTTATGAGAGAAATTAGCAAACATGTTACACTGTATTCAAATAACACCAGAAGGCCCACAGCCTGTTGTACAGACACCACTTTGATGTCTTAGGCAACACCAAATTAGTAAAAAGCATCTTGAGAAGTTTGATTCCTTAAAATCAGAGGCCAGGAGGTGTTCTATAACTACTGCACGCACATCCCGTTTCATGGATATCACAACAGCATTTAAAAATAAATAAATAAAAGAAACAAACACAGAAACCTACAAACAAAACACACACAAATCAAAACAAAGCACAAACACCACACACACACACACAAAAAAAAAAACAACCAAAACAAAACACATAAGCATCCAGTTATTGCCAAATTTCATAGCCATATTGACAAAAAATTTTGAACATAATCCATAGAATCACATAAACCTTGCATCTACTTTGGATTTGATTTACTCCCACTGCTGCCATAAAGGATGCATTCACAATCTGGACTGATCACTAGTTTGGTGTTAAATTAACTTCTAATTTGAGGTTGGTCACGGTTGGCAAATTTCTCCATTTGCAGTAAGGAAACAACTTTGATAGTGTGTCCTCATAACTGCTAAAAGGCCACACTTTCCGATGACTCAAGGAAATCATGCGAGAACAGCGTCCTCTGCTCACTTAGCCCCATTCATTATTGATCTTTTTGCCATTGATATTTAATAAGCACTCTAGATGGACCGTCTGAGCCCCTACAGAACTTCCCCATTTTAGGAAAAAATAGTCAAAGAGATGTAGATGAAAAGGTAAAGTCATCGCCTCGGAGAGATCAGCAGCTGTAGAGGAATAATCCAATGTTTTCATTACTTGCGTTTCAATAGCGACATGAAAGAGGCCAGAGTTAAACTGAATATACTGAATCCTATTTTGTCAGAAAATTATATTAAAAAAATACAGCCACCACAAAAACCAGGTGGGTGAATCGAACAAAAGCTCTGATGGCTTAACCAGCAGTAGCAAAACCAGCTTGATCATCGAGCTGTTTGAACTAGTGACTGCTATAACACTGAGGTTCCTTAGATACTACAGAAGTGAATAACCAATTTCTCAACTTGAAAATATGACCCCTTGTATTTTACTAAGATCATAAGTAAAGATGTAAAGAACAGCTCAAAATAAAACTACCCACAGTGTAAAAACAACAGTCCTTTCCACTAAACTTTGTGGCCTACCTTTCTCTCAGTTGCAATTATATTAAATTCAGTCAAGCTACAATCAGGTTGCACCAGAATTGTTGTATTTATACTGTCAAAATACAAAATCCATGTTCTACAAGTTAGTGAAACTAGAGTCAGCTAAGCATGATGATCTGTTAAGTATCTCTAACAAGTTACCCTGCTGTTCAAACACGAAAATAAAAAACCTGCAAAGGCTATTAAAAAAAATACAGACACTGCTTAATTTTAATTATGAAAAACATTTTTATGAGACTTCTGATACAAAGCTCAACGGGTTTTCATTTTAAAGATTCAAAATCTCAACTTAAACTCAGCATGAAAAAGAGTTCCTCAATAGGCAGGTGATTTCAGTAGTAACGCTGAGTTTATTGTGGAACAAACTCTAAGACAACGATGGAAGCAGATCTTTACATAAATACATCCTGCATTTCTGTGATTGCGGAATTTAGATGCGTATATAAATCTGATAAGATTCAACAGATCTTTTTTGTCTCTGAAAAGACACATATTTCCTCCACACAAGCTCAACGGAACAGTTTCCTCTTGAAGTTATTTTGCTTCACTAAGTTAAATTTCTATTAATGTCCTTTTTCATTGTTGCTGAGAGTCATTCTCACCTATGCCTGATGCTCTATTTTCAAATTTTCTACTCTTTCAAACAGATTAAATGATCACCTTAGCACTTCATATTTATATACACACACCACCCCTTCAGATAAGATAAGATAATCTCTGTAACACTGTATGTTAAATGGTACATTTTATTTCCTTATCATATTAGAAATAAGAGCTTCCTGCAAACTCTCTGCTCAAATTACATGGATTTTCTTGAAGATTAGGGCACACATTGTAACAGCAGTATATAATTTTCCTGCACAATATTTTTTTTCCGGTTGAAAGGTATCCTATAATATCATCAGCATCCACAGGAACAGACACCTGATTTTCAGCTAGAAAAGCTTATGTGTTGGTGACTTTATTCTCTGTTAAAAGTGGTTTTCAGATATAGCACAGCTACATGAAAATTTGAATACAATCTGTCAACTCATTCTTCGACCACAAAGTGTTAGACCAACAGGAGATGTGAAAATTGTGCAAGTAATAAGATGGTGTAATCTTTCCCCCAATATCCTATTTTTGTTACTCTAATTTTATCCCCTTTTAGTTTTATACACATTCAGAAATGGAACATAGGCACCATACTTCCTAAAAGCCATACACATTCCTTGAAAAACTAAGTAAACTGCATAAAACCTGTTTATCCATTGAAGAAATCATCTTGTTGAAACTGTGTATGTAATTGTGGATTAAAAGGCTATTGTGTCTCCTAAATGTCTCAAAACCATCAGCATCTTCCAAAGACAGATTAAAGACCACACTCCTACTAAATACATTCTCAAAATCTGTTGCAATTCCTTTCAGAGTATGGAAACCCACGTTTCCTGTGCTTCAGAAAGCACTTTAGCATGAACTTAGCCAATCGAGGAATTTTTGCATTGAGCTATGCTGGCTACAAAATTGTATAAACATGAACATTTACTTAAATATTTACAAGGTAAGAAGGAAAAAATATTGATTTTAAAAATATCACTACTTGTAGGCCAAACCTGCCTTGTTTTCTGTATCAAATTAATACTACTCTTAAAGATGGAATTGGCTTTATCTGTAGCAAAATAATTCACTTCAACCTAGGCTGTGATCTGACCATATGAAAAATAAGCAAAGCAAAATACGGCAAAACAGTAAGTACATGCATTCACTCTAGTAGAGTGCATATGTACAATTTTATTTGTGATGGGTCATTAACCTTTTCCATCATCAAATTGTTAGAATTGACAAAACCAAGTTATAATTTAAAACCTAATCGGTTTTAAGTGAGTTCACTCTTTTGAAATGGTTCTTACAAACCTCTGATTCAAGTGTTCTTAACTGTGTACTACTTTGAAGTATTAAGGCCAGTCCTGAGATTTAACTACAGATATAGTTATCTTTTAGATGACATATGGCAAGATCTCCAACTCTTTAGCTTTGGAAATTTACATATGCCTGTTCATTCAAGATGCTAAGCATACACATGTTGACAAATACAGAAAATAGCAGATGGCAAAAAGCAAACACTCCACATGAAGCACTGGGGATTATTTGAAGGAGGCTTGGATTCAGATATTTGCCATTTTTATTTTAACAGCAGAATTATATTTAAAAATAAATTGCACCATCTATGATGTTTGATGCTAATGAACATCTGTAATAAGAATATTCATAATTACAGATTGAATGTCATATTAATTGCAATTTGTATCCAAGATGCAAGTTGCTTTATAAACTTTTGGATTTTAAGATAATTAACACATGACATTTCTTCAGGAAGTTAACTTGTGCTGCTACACATAAGCCAGAAAACTTTCTCTACCGGCCATATAATTTGTCAAGAAATCTTTTAATAGGCAATACATGGCTGTGCTCATGGGCTATTCCAGCTTCTACACTGGAGTTACTCCCACAAGTGACTACCACAGTACATAAAAACACCTGCTTGTAGGCCTGCCCTCTGCCCACACCAAGGGGGCACTTCTACCAGCACCTTCTGAACAGCTTTAGAAAACCCAAATAAGCACTTTGTGGGTTTGAGGTGAAACTGCCAAGAGCTCTAAGCACAGGCATTACTTGGGGAGCTACGTCACATGAATGGGGCACAGCAGGTAAGGTGAGGGGTCCATCCCGTGTGACACTTTTTACTAACGACAAACACAGGATGCATAGAGAATACTGTCAAGATAGGACAAACAAAATAAATTCCACCAATATTCAGAAGTCCATAGCTCATTGATTTCTGAATTTTTTTTTGTGTTAACTTTTTTTCCATGAAAACCCAAAAACTTTCTCAACCACGTAACCCCTTGGACTCAACATCATCTGTGGCAATGACTTTCATAGTGTAACTATGTGCTGTATGAGCACTTTTTAGTGAAGCTATGTGCTGTAGTCTCTAGTCACCCCTGTAGCCAATGAGTTTTTAGGGTGCATAAAAATAATTGTTGTTTCATACCCACCATGCTTTTACAGAGTTCAGACTGACTGTGCTAGGTGCTGTATTAATAAGTAGACAAACGAGTAGAGTGTGGAACGGTTCAGCTAGAAGAGAAAGATGAATAGAGACAGGACATATGGTAACAACAACAGACAAGCAGCAGCAGATCTGCCTTGGAGAAAACACCTACAAGTAAACATCAGAGTGGCTTTTTAGTCAGAAAGAGAGATCCACCACTGATAGCAAAAGAATTCTGAGCCAAACAGCAACTGAGAAAAATCCAAAACATACCTTCATTTTCTCTAATGTTTCTCACTGACTTTTTAAGTAAATAGCACTAACCATTTGGTTTGAAAATACACAGGTTCTACAGAAAAGTTGAAGTACTTCATCTTCTAAGACTACGGGCAGTTATAAACCAACAGTTGTCAAGTCCAACAACTCTCACTTCATACACTTCAAAATAATTACACGAAAGTACAGTGCTAGAACACAAAGGGTGAGCTTCATTAAAAAAATTGTACAGAAAAGGCACTACATAGTTTCAGTTCTGTAGCAAACAGCTCTCAACAATACCTATGATTTTAATGCCATTATTATATATAGATTCACAGTTAAAGAGATATATTAATTCCACTGCAGTATTTAGTTTAAATTAGCCCCCATCTAAACACAAGAGGAATTTTACACTGCGCCCCCATTGCTTTCATTAAGAACAAACCAACCATTGTTAATATTTTATTCACATTTTATTGGCAATTGAGAAAAACTAAAACATTAGGAGGTCCAAGAAACAACTATTTCTGTTAAAGGTGGAACTAAGAAGCTTGGTTTCCAAAGTGCTCTCCTACATTGATTCTTCTAATGTTTAATAGTGAGGACCAAAGGTTTTATGGCCTATATCTGCAAGCAAGCATCTTGTAAAGCGTTGAAACTTAAAACACTAATTACACAGATCAGTTTCAGACAAGGAAATCAGTTTAGTAGGAAGCATCGCGAAAGAGTAGATGTACAGCAGGATTGCTTAGCGAATTCAACTGAAGTATATTAAAATTTGTACATTTGGAAGATATTTCATATTGATAAAATGACCTTTAAAGCAGTTTTCACTGGGGCTAGAAATAAAATCAAACAAACAAAACCAACCAAAGACAACCGACCAACACATTGATTTCAACTGTAACAAAACTCAGTCTCCCATTGACTGGCATTCTCTTTACCTCACTTCAAAATCCCAACTTCTTACGCGTTTGTTCTGACACCTCAAACCAAGCCAGCGGAGCTGTGCACATGCTCTCTAATGGCCTGCCAATACTAACAGTCCTGCTCACGGCTACCTAAAGGGATATATAAAAACTGAGTTCTGCTCACCTTCTTTCTTCTTCTCTACCAGTCTGCCAGTTTTGAAGAAATTTAGAAATTTAGTTGCCTTAGGACTTCTATATGGCTATCAAATTTGGTTGAAAATGGTCAACAGTATCAAAAAAATACACTCCATTTTTCTCAGAAAGCCCAGCCGAAGCATCTTTTGAGCAAAAAGGAGTAAAGCAGAAGAAAAAGAACCATACGAAGTAACCTGGTAAGGCTCTGAGATTCTTATACATGTCAACCAGGAGGACAGGAAATGTAAGAGAATTCACAGAACATCAAGTCTTAATGCATGAGCAAAACCATGAATCCACAAAAAATGCACCAGAAACTCTCAAACATATTTTCCCCCTATACATTTTTCTATTCCATTACTGCAGATGATCAGAAGTACTTCTCTTTGCATATGGTCTTTCTATATTCAAGGATTGCATTCAGCACACTGTAACTGCATGCATCATAATAAATACCACAAGTACCAATTAGCACATTTCATGACTATGCACTACAAACAGTGACCTTCTTTGACGTGTACACCTGATTATGCAGCACCTAATGAACAGGTATTTGGCTCAGTTCACTCATGAATGTTTGGCAAAGCTGGGAGATGTATCGGTGTTTTGGAACCAGGGCAACACAAACCCTCTTTGTGAAATATAATAACTCAAACTCCAGATATTTATTGCTAACTTAAACCATCCTCACTGAACTGATATTATAAACACACTCTGATTAATCATATTTATACAAAACCCATAAAAACAAACCCCAAAATTATCTTATTTGTTTATAAAATTTATTTTTGCACATATTAAATAATAAAAACATACTTACTAATAAAGCAAGTTTTTGGTACTTCCGTTTCAGTTCTGCTGGACTGTCTGATGGCTTTGCACCCAGGATTTTGTACCAGTCCTTTTGTGTTATCCTTTCAAAGGCCATCCTCTGACTTTGAAATTACTTTCTTAGCACTGTGTAAGAAAGTTAAATAAATATAATTACTATTTGAAAGAGAAATAGTTAGAAAATGGAAAAATTAGTGTGACAAGTTACAGGATCATGAAATAGACCGCAGCCCTCAAACACATCTACACCCCTACACAGGATCTATAGTGTAAAAAACCAGCTTCATTCACCTGGGCATTCCACCCCATCGATTGCCATATGTGAAGTTACACTGTGTTTCCTCTCCCAGTATCACGTTTCAGAAGCTGTCCATATTCCTTTAACAGCATTTTGCACTTTAACTGTCTGAATTATTTTGAACCTACCTATGTTATATATAGACTTAAAAAATACATCTTTTATTTTGAAGTAATACTGTACTTATGAAAAAATGATGTACATAAAAGTGTGACATTTTTGTCAATTCTAGAAAGAGATACAAGCAACAAGACAAAACAGCATGGCTCAGGTTTTGCACAAGAATATTCCCAGTATGGACTCTCCTTCATCCTTCTGGGTAAGAAAGCTTAACTTTTTTAACATTAAAGTAAAAGAGCACATTAAAACAATCAAACAAAAATGAATAAAAGCATATAAAGTTAGCAGAGTAAGCAAAACCTAACTAGTTGTTTGCCTTTTATTTTTGGCCATCTAGCATCAAGCTAATGACCCAGAATAATATAAAACAAAAACAAAACCCCACAACAACAAACCAAACAAAAAACAAAACAAACAAAAACCCCCACCCACAAAGAAAATAAAAACACCATCCACAAAACCAACCACCCAGGAGAATTAAATATCAGGAAAAGCACAGTAACGCTTGAGCTTCAAGCAGATTCTGAGCTATACTGAAATCCTGAGCTTGTAGTAGCTGATTAATTGTGAGCTTTCTGATAAGAAATAACTCTCCCTGCAAGGATGAGTTTTGCAAGTTTCATGGCTTTACTTTTATTTATATAGATATACAGTTAAAAGGAAGAAAAAAGCTCTTTTCATTTCAGCACTAAAACCGATTCCTGTCGTACTTCGGAATAACCCTTTATTTTTCTCCTGCGGGAAGACAAGTCCGGTTTTCAAACTTTCCAGAGCTCCAACCTTACAAGGTCCCATTTGGCTGCCGGGGGTCTCCCCCTCTCCCTTTGGGGCAGCACCACACACCCCTCCTGCGCCTCCCCTTTCCCCACGCAGGCCCCCTTCTCCCTGGGGAACCCACGGGGGTTTTTACAACCCTCCGAAACCACCAGCCCCGCCCGGGGCCTCGCTGCCACCCACCACCCGTCACGAAGCGGTGGCTGCGCCGCTGCGGACTCACCCACAGCAACAGCTCCGGGACGCTCGGGCCTCAGCGGCGGGAGGAGCTCGGCGAGACGCGCGGAGGAACACCCGGGAGGCCTGCGCAGCACGGAAGGCCCTGCCGAAGGCTTTACAGCCGCCTCAGCAGCGGGGCCAGGGCGTGAGGACCGGCCAACCCCGCCAGCAGACAAACCCCGCAGCCACAGCGAGCGCCCACCTGTCCCGCACCGCCGGCCAGGCGACGGAGGCGGCCGGTGCCGCGGATAACTCGTCCGGCGGGAAACAACGCCTCGCTGTGGCGGGCAGCAGCGGGGCGTGTAGATTACAGGGACGCCTTGGTTGTTTCTGCCCGGGCACTAGTGGCGTTGGCACCGGTAGGAAGCGGAGCCGTGGCCGCGGCTCGACGCTGTCTCCATGGCGACCGGCGGCGCTTCTTGCTGCGTAACTGACGCCAGGCTCCGTAAGTAACGGCCCCGGCCGCCCTCCAGCGCTCGTTCTCGGCCTGGGGCGAGCGGGCACATCTTTTCACCCGCACTTTTCCCTCAGAGATTCCGTTTCCAGCTGTGCCAAGATACTGGGGGCCTCCTTGCCTCTTTCCTCCTTCGTTACGCGGGAGTCCAGGCCGCCCCGCGCTCCCTCTCCCCTCAGGGACTCCACCAGGTGCGGGGAGACTCGGGGCGCACCGGGCACATTTTGGCTTCCCACATTGCTGGCCTTCACTCGTCTCCTCGCCTCGGAGCACAGATTAGCTCCGGCACCGGGAGCCCCCGGGGGCCAGCTCGGCATTCGGTGGGCACCCGGCGTCGGGTTCCCCCCCGCCCGGCTGCTCCGGTGTTTCGGGAGAAAACCGCGGGCACGACGGCGGCTCCTCCGTCCGTCCTCCTCATCGCCTCCCTCACAAATTGTTAAGACGATGGTTTATTTCTATAAAGTATTTGTCCTAAAGGGGAAGGAAGAACATCCTCTTAGTGATAAAAAAATAAGCTCAGGAAGTAGACTTTTAATGATGTACAGGCGTTTCTTCTTTTCTTTTATTTTTTTAAAGCTTAGGTTAGTGGTGTAAACTTCAGCTACTGTAATCTCATTCAATCCTAGCTAGCAAAATCCCTGATACTAGTTCAAAATCAGCCCACACTATGCCTTTAAATGTGTAGTACTCTTCCTTTGACACTATTGTAATGCAACGTGTAAGAATTACAGCAACTCTGTCGTTTTTCATACCCTTTGAACTGTTTAAATGGAGCAGCAGCCAGGCTGTACAGACGCTGGTGGGAAGAAGTGGGAACGTTGTTCTTGGCGTGTTGTTCCCATTCACCACCAGTGCATGAGGGGTGTGGGACAATCAGGGGTGAACAATGATCAAGGAGAATTTATTTACATTTTAACATGGGCGGCAGAGAAGCAAGAGGCTTTCAGGGTAGGTGAGAAAAACATCTAATCTCCAAAACTACTCAAGACCTGTGCGTCAGTCTGATTTTTGTCTATCCTGGTCATCAATGTCTCTAGAAAATAGTCAGTACATTAGTATTTTGCACTTTTCTGCACTGTTTAGGTGGGGTCAAACTTGTAACATGAGTGTCCATAGTTGTCAAAAGGAAATTGCACTTGGGTGGTACAAGTACCAGCCTTGGAAAAAAATCCAGCTCCCTCTGTCAATGTGGTGTTAATTTCTGCAGCACTAGTGTGAGTAATGAGATATATCAAGCTAATTTATACAGTCTCTTTTGAAATTAGAATTTACCTCTCAGGCAAAGGTTACAGTGTGATTGCAGGAGTTACTTTCTTCATTTTGGCTTGTGATCAGCCCACATATAACTTGGAATGGGCCACAGTACTTCATATGTTCCCCTCAGCTGTTGATTGGGGCTGGTGTGTGAACAATTACTGATGATGTAAAGGGGAGGAAATCGTAAAGGATAGGCTGATATATTGGAGATTGATTACTAAACCTGTGCTTTTATCACAAATGGCTAATATCCTCTTACAGACTGGATACATTTATGATATCAGTTTTTATCCTTTATGCCTAAAATTATTTAATGTTGCATATAGAGTTTTTCCATTTTAACTTGTAATACGATTGGTGCCTGAAGTCAGCTCGTAAAATAGTTTAAACTCAGAGTTATTTGAGAGATTGAGAGCATTTGTATCTAATAGTATAATTATCTGTAATTAGTTGTTCAGTATAAAGGTAGCTATCAGTGTTAAGGAATTGTCTCTGAAGTCAGCGGAACAGTTTTGGAGGTGAAATACTCTTTTTCCATGCATGTTCAGCAGTGGTGCAGAAGTAAAAGGAAATTGTTTAATATAACAGTTTGGTGTTCATGGACTACAAAATGCATAAACTATGAAATGAAATCATTGCGGTGTTATTAGGCCTTGTCTGGTATTACAGTCTTTGTGTCTCAGTTTATCTTTTAATTTTAATCTGTCCAGTTACAGAAATCACAATATTATGTTTGGGTTAGTCTTGGCTAATCATACTCTGTCTGGTCATGATGACTTTTGAAGTCATTGATCAATCTCAAGCCAATTTGATAATATTTTTTCGCTAGAGGTATCAAAATTAAGTCAGCTCAAGATCTGGTAAAATCAAAGGGATCTGTAGGGGAGAGATACCAGGGCAAGACTCAGCTCAAACTGTTGCTTTTGGCAGCTACTGGCTGCTAAGTCAGTATATAGTTCCAACTGGCCATAGGATTTGCTGCTTTTCCCTCTTCTGACAGCAAATTGAAAGTAGGTAAAGTGACATGGCAAGTGTGAGGAACTTACTGTGAAAGTCTAGAACATGAGGAGACAGACCATGAAGTCATGGAGAGGATCTGGGACTGCCGTCTTGGAACAGGATGTATAGGACCCAGGTCTGTAGGAAACCAGCCTTCGTTAGTTACTTAATTCATTATATAACAATGTATAGGAGCTGTTAATTTCACTGAAGCTGGACATCTACATATGTTTAAAATTTTTCTTATCTTGTTTAATTTAAGATAATTTATTTGTAGGTTGGCTATTTTAGACATTTTTGTGAGACTATTCAACATTGTAGTAGATGCTGTATTTGAAACTGTCATATAATATTGTGCTGTGTTGTCACAGAAGTATAGGAAAATAATTGTTTAAGGAATTAACTGGACTACTGTGTACATATTAATACAATAAAAAATGACTACAAATGGCAGAGTGGCCCCTTGTCATTTTATTATTTTAAGAAATTGCTGGAACATCCAGACCTTTTCAGTTTTTAACTACGTTTTTACTTCTGTAGGCAATTGGTATTTTTCAGAGTGTTGTTCAGAGTAGTAAAGCTTTTTTGAGTTTTTTTGTTTGTATTTGTTTTATAATGCCCTATGTGTTTTATAAAAATCAGAAGGCAAGTCTTTCTCCGATTACTTAGCATCTAGAATATCGAAAATATTGGAAAAATTACAGTTTTTGCAACAAACACCTTTTTGTAGGTTGAAAGGCAAAGTTATTTAGTATAATTCCTATCTGGACAAGTGTGTCCCTATCTGGACAGCACTTCTGTTTGTTAAATTACAGCATACACTGTAATGCTCTTCTTGATACAAAGCACTACATGTGAATTAGTCCGTTAGCTCACTTGTTTCTTAACTAATGGTTTTCCGAAAGGATAGTTTTCTCTGCTTTCTGGTTTGTCTTGTAACTGAAAAGAACCAGGATTCATGGGAATAAAGCCTGAAAAAAGCACCAGATCGCCTCGTTTGAATTTTTGTGGATTACAGGACTGTTCTGTTTTTTATCTGACTGTCAATATTAAAAGATGGAAAATTCCTCACTTGTGAGAAGGCTGTTTCAACAGCTAATTATCCTACCATTAAAAATTGTCCCTAATTCTAAACTTGGATTTGCCTGGCTTCTATTTCCAGCCATCAATCCTTCTTACACCTTTTGCCTTGAACTGCGGTATTTTAGCATCTCATATATATAGACATAAATGAGCACTGAGTATTTATTTGGTTTTGATAAATTTAAGATATTAAGTAATGCACAAGTATATATTTTGTCTTAAATGATTTTTTTGTAGTTATTCTTCATTTTTCCAACTTTTTAATGTGCATTTAATAATATGTTATTTCACGATGGGATCTCACTAATACCCCTTCAGGGTATTGCATTTGGACTGTTTAAGTCAGTACAGTGGCCCAAGTTTTCTGTCAGAGCTGTAGTAGATAGCTGACTCAAAATAATGGTGCAAGTGAAAATTCTGAATTCTGTTCCTTGGGAGCAATTGTTTTGGCTGTGCAAGATTAAAAAAAAAAACCAACAAACTAATTTGTTCAACCTTGAGCAATGTTTGGCTTCTTTAGATATTAAAAATCCTTGGAAGAGATAGGATTATTTAAAACAGATTTTTTTTTTCATTGTTTTAAGAGCAAAGTGTCAGAGATCTGAATGTCAAGTTCTTCCAGAATTTCTTTTAATTGGGTCAGATTTTTCAACAGTAAAAAGAAGAGCAAAGTTTTGTCTCCCAGGAGATGTGGGTATGATAGACTAAATGTCATAATGATGTGAACAAATGAGATGTAACATGCACTGAAAATATATGTTTTCCATTAATTTTCCACAAAAATGATTGAAAATGTCTTGGGAATTATTTAAGCAATTTACAATATTGTTTAAGAAGGTACATCTGGGCACACTGAGTACAGTCTTTTGTCGTTCATTAGCAATGTATTTAATGAGGGCTTTTTTAAGTGATAGATAGTTAAGGTAACAGACAAGTGACAGATTGTTTGTCTTTAACGATTTCCCTGCTTCAGGCCCATTACAAAGCAATTAGAAATCTGACAGCATTTTTACTCTGCATTACCGATCAGCTAAAGTGATGAGAAATGAGAGGTGATGAATATTAATTGTATATTTTCATATAATTATCATAAATTATTACCTTGTCTAGTGTGCTGCAGGTGGAGTAAAATCAATGGATGAAAATTCAGTCAAATACGATAATTTGAAAGATTTTATGACTTAGTTTTTGTCTTTAAAGTGCAGTGTCAATCAGTCTAAACCAGGCATAGATTAACTGAGGAAAATACAAAGACACTCATACCTTTCCTTGCTTTGCTAACACTGATCCGCATGACAATTATTTCTCTTCTGTAGCCTGCCGCATTTACACTGGAGTTATATCGATGCCTGTGCAACTTTTTCCTGTAAATATTTACTTAATATTTGAACATTAAAATAATTTAAAAGCTTGGCTGAATGGAGAACCAGATCTTCTCATCTTTTTTCACCCCCTTGGTATATATGCACTGTAACTTCTTGCTTATTTGCATTGTGCTTTTATTCTCAGAGGACACCTGCCTCTAACAAAAATGAGGAGTGTTCATATGACTTGTTTATTTAAGTATGGACCTTTATTCAAATGTTGTTCTGAACACAAACTCATCATTAGTAAACACCCATAATAAACAGGTGTTAAAGAATCCTACTTGGTTCCACGCCTCAAGTAATAAGTCTTCATGACACCCCTAGCATTGGTCTTGAAAGTTCAAAGGAGATTATCAGTTCCTTTTCAGACAGAGACAAAGAAGGCACGAAGACTGAAGTGTCAAAGGAACAATGAATTTAGGTGTTCTGTTTTGGAATACAAAACTCCTAGAGCTTACAGTACCTATCCTTGTAATCTATCTCCTATGTTCAGAGCGAGATTTCATTTACAGTTAGTGGAAAAACTCCAAAAACAGGTTTTCCAAATCAGATATCTAGAAAGTGTGGCTAGTGTTTGTGTTTTTCCTGGGAAATTTTGCTTGGTATGATTTATCCAATATAACTTCAGAAATTTAAGACAAAGACAAGAATGATATTCAGTTCATCTGGGGCATCAGACCTTAGCCATGAGACAATTCTCTCTTCTCCTGCATTTCCCTGCACATTTCTGGCTCAGTGAAGTGAGTGAATTGGAGGAATCATAAGAACAAATGATTAATTCACTAAGTCTATCAGAATCCATGTACTTTAAGTAAACTAAGAACTGCTTGTGCAAATTTATATTTTTATCTTGATTTTCAGTGCTTGACTTTGCAAACTTGATAATTTAAGCAAACTGTTTTTGAACAACAACAAGCTACTGTCTTAATTTGGTTTGGTTTATGAGCACAAGAACTAAAGAGCAGCTACACAGGGTTAAACGTGTACTTAGCCTTCTATCTCTGATAGTGGCCTGTGGTGGAGGGAAAGATAGTAAGAAACAGCACCGTTGTAGAGAAATGCTTCAGGTGTTTAATCCTCCAAAATGTGAAGTTTTCATATATATATAAAATTAATCTGTGGGCTAACAATATGCAGTGACTTGTTTGAAGTTAAGGGTTTTGTTCTTTAAGCAACTAACATTACTTGGTTATACTTTGGCAGTATGGTATACCCTAATCCTCATTTTCGTCATAATGGGATTTCCTTTGAGACATCGCCATGCTATAAACAGCCTCATTCCTGTCCTCATTGCTTGCAAATGGAAAAGGTAGCATGACTAGGCTGGCACCACAATGCACTACTGCTGAGGCCTCATGGTCATTTTAATGAATCTTATTTAGGCTGGATCTTGTCAAGGTCCAATATTATTCAAGTTTAAATTATACACAATTATATGCCATACATTATATAGTAAATGTTTTCATATGTTGTCATTTCAATCCCAGCACTGTCATGTAGGCTCAGTGGAGTTAATTAATAAAGGATTGCATCATGCTCCATGAGATTCTATCCCTCTGTAAATTCCAAAAGAGCGCCATTTTATGGCTCTGATTTTTTTGTGTCTGCCATAGAATACAGTTTTAATACCCATCGACTCTCTCAGTATTAAAATTGCAGTTATGCCTGGATCGCATGTGGATTTTTCAAACCGAAGGGCCTCTTTTCTTCCTGTCTCTCTTGTACATATGTCCACAGTCTGCAGTAGTCACGTGCTGCTAACCATGTGGATAAAGCCGCATGTTATGTCATATTTCTTCTTTTAAAAATTTCTATAGTGAAAAGACTGAATAAGAGTCCTTTTGTTGATATACCCTGATCTTTATTCCAATATACTTTAATCAAATATTCAAGTGTCTAAAACCCCTCATCAGAAACAGGTATGTTTGGTGTCACATTGGTTCCTTGTTAATGCAAACTGCAATGTACACAAAGGCAACGCAGCAGCAACTGTGGTGTCTATAAAGCTTACAAATGTGACAGATCGACTGTATTTCACAGTTTATGTTAAAACCAGCTTCTTGAGAAAGGTAATTATAAAATGAAATATTTAGTTCTGGTATTTAGATTATTCATTTTATTTTAATTGGCTTTTTCCAAGATAATTGGATATGTTTCCACATGTTTATTGAAGAGGAGCACTAGGCTCATTGGCTTATTGCTTATTTTCTTTAGAGACGGAGTTTATAATTTATCATACTTTTGATTAACATTTTTCCATTATGTAGATTATTTTAAAGACTAAAGTATTTTCCAAGCATGGCGGCAAGTAGTAAAATGCTTTTTAGCATTACAAGAAAGAATAACGTTGCCATACTTCAAATACTATTTCACTCCATATATTTTTCAGTCTTAGCTTAAGCAAAACTCCCATTGTCTTTTCAGTTTGAACTGTGAGATGTAGTTTGAAGATACAGCTACGCTGATCTAATGACTTGTTGTCAGTGAAAGTAGTAAAGTTCTTCTGTGGTTCCCTTTTCACCTGCTTCAGTCATCTTACATCTTACTGCCCTTGCATCAGCACTGCCATTCCTGTGACCACACAGTGAAATAATTGCTGGAGATAAATGAGCAAAAATCTAATTCTGCCAAAAATGTTATGATGTTCCACGGATTCAGCTCCACTGAACAGACTTGTCATGCATCAGTGCCAGCACAGAGAAGGTGGCTGGAGAACCTGTCCAGCAGAAAGGGAAGAGATGGAAGAGGGGAGCAAATCTGCCCATTTGGACGTCAATTAGCCATTAGATCATATCACTTTATCATCAAATTGCAGTAAGTTAGACTGAGTAAAATTTCTAAAAGTAACCACATGGTAAATAAAGCCGCTTTGAAGTAACGCATATCACCAGCGAACGTTCGAAGGTTAAGAGATATAAAAGAGGAACAGTATTCCATCACAGAAGGTCAATCCAGTGAAATGGGAATTAATGTTACTGAATAAAATTTGCATTTCTTTCTGATTTTTGTCACTGGCACTGAGGTTCACCCAGTTTAACATTAAAATTATATTTCAGCAATATAGTTGGCTTTCTTGGCCCTTAGGATTACTTGGGTTCTGTTGTTACCTTAATGTTGATTTGGGGAGGGGGGTTGTTGTCCATTGGTACTTCAGACAAGTTCAGGGCTCATTGTGCTAGACACTGTACAGACATATAGTTAAAAAAAGTTCCTATCACCAAAAAAGAAAGTAGATCTATTTAACAAAAGATCTAGAAGAAAGAGGAATTCCAGGAATTTGGGAGGGCGGTGAAAAAGTAAAAGGGATCATTTTGTAAGATTAAAAGGTTTTGTAGCTGTTTCCAATGTTTAAAGTTTGTCATGGTGATTTATTGAACATAGTGATATGTCTTCATTTTGTATACTGTGAAAATAACAATATATACTTCAAACACAAATGTTCATTTAAGAAATGCACAACGGGGCTTCAGTCTTGCAAAGTTTTTGTCGCGTGGTTTTTGCAGTAGTGTTGAAAATGAAAGATTCATTTTCACAGGTAACTTGCACGTCAGATGACAGATCTCATGCATAAGACAGTATAATGTAGGGGTTTCTCAACTGACCACGAGTCTGTTGCAATCATTGATAGGTAAAATATTAGACTATATGTACGTCCAAAAGCCAGTGATCTATTTTAGATTGCTATAAATTCTAACCCAGACTCAGGTACTTGTATTTGAATGTCTATCACATACTTGTTTTCCCTAAATTTAATTTAAAAAAAAGAACCCTGACTTGCAAAAGTAATAACAAAACTCCTAAGTTCTTGGTGATGTCTTTGTATAAACAACTTCTGAAACACAATATTTTTTCCATTCTAACAAGGGTAGAGGAGAGAGGGGGCAGCAGGGAGAAGAGGTGGTTTTATTGGAAATCTGTATGACTTTATTTCAGGTGTTTCTGATTTTATTATATAAATAGATAATCAGATTAATCCAAGTCCACAGAGAATGCATTTTCTCTGTTTATTTATAGCCTGCAAATTTCCTTCCCGACTCCAAGGAAAGAACAATTTGCAAAGTATACATGCATCCAAATGAAACCCTGCCTATAACCCACCATGTTCTCACCATCTGTAGAGAATATTATGATATAATATTGGTTTGGTTTTGTAATCACTATTTAATCATCAGTCTTAAAAAAAAGCTTATGCTTCCATTTTAGTAACAATCTTTTGTACTTCTAAATAGGAAATAGAAAACAACAGAAGTCCAATAAGTGCTCAGGAAAAATACCATATGGCGTGTGCATCATCACAAAAATACGATGAGCTCTTAACTTTGCAAACGTCTTCATGCCACATGGATGCACAACCTACATTAGCAAAAAATGTGTGAGTAAAGCCATGGCAACTTTTCACTCATGTCATTTATCAAAGTTGCTTAATTTGCTGCTGTGTGAGAACTTGTAAAAATATAATTGAGTAAATATTTTCTTAGCATCAGTCTCAGTCTAAAGATGAAGAGAAGTAAAACATTTAAAGTATTTTTATAGTTTCTCTGTATAGTATAATCTCAGTTTCACTCCAGTAAGGGGAAAAAAATATCTCAAAACACTACAGATAGCTTGATTTTCAAATTTTGTCTTTATTTAAAATTTTAGTTCTTTCAGTGTTTTTGAATCCTTCATTCTGGCTCCATCTGTAGCTGACTTAGTGTTCGCGGAAACTGTAAAATAATCTTGTCTTCTCACGTTTCTCCAGCTCTTTAGGTACCAGCTCTTCGTCTTTGGTCGGATGGTAAACTGGAACGCTGAGTCATGATATTAATAATTGATTTCAATCAGGAGGGCTGACGATGTTTTTGTACCAAAGAAATTAAAAGCATGATTAGAAATGACAAGATACTGCATGTATCTTGAAGAGACCCATTGTGTCCTGAAAGCCCCTGCCAGAGTCCAGTGAGGGCTGGCTGCGCCCTGAGGACCAGGCTGTGGGGCAGGGGCTTTGTCAGGCCAGGCCCAGCCAGGCTGGCAGCTGGGACAGCCAGAGCTTGGCTTCTCAGGCAAGTCAGTCAGTAAGCCGGGCTCAGGACTAGGTCTGCTGACAGGATCAGACACAACCAGCAGTCGCCAGGCCAAGCTGGGGGGTCAGCCTGTGAGCCAGGGCCTGGGTGCAGATCAGCAGGGCCCATGGCTGGGTGCAGCTGCCTTGCAGGTGGGGGACACCTCAGGCAAGGCCAGGCTCTAGAACTTCAGCCCAGGCCGCCCTGCAGAGCCGTCTGGCAGCTCCCCACGGGCACGGGGGGGAAGGAGGGGCTGCCCTGAGCTGCGCTGTGTCTGAGCTGGCCCTGAGCCCAGCAGCAAACCCCAGGAGGGGAATGCAGCCAGGGCCCTCACAGCCATTACAGAGCCCAAGGTGCTTCACAGAGAAACATGGGAGCAGGTGGCGGCCATTTTAACTGTGCAAGTCTAAGTGACACCTAAGTATCCAACTTTTACAGCTTCTTATTTACTCTATTATCTACCTAGCTAGTAAAACTCTGCTATGGTGACTCAATTATCAGTTTCTTTGTGAGTACTTATTCTGGTCAAAGAAATGCCTGTTCTAATTTTTTGCCCCGATTTATTTTCCATACTGTGGCGACTTCATTCCTTAAGCATTGAGTAGGTTTTGTGTGTTCCCGGGACTGAAAGAAAATCCATTTCTGTGGCATTTGGGGTGACACAGAAGAGATGCATTGACTGCTGTCTGGTTTCTTGGCTAAGTAAGAAGAGATAGTAAACGCTGTCGGATTATTGTGATATCCGAAAAAGGATTGTTTTAACATTTTCTTCTGCATTAGGCACCAGTTACCTATCTGAGCAGTATAGTTTCTTCTCTTTAGTGTACTGGAGAAAAACCTTTGGTGGCCAAGGGCCTGTGGGATGCCAGGGTTTCAGTGGGGAAGTGACAGAGAATGGAGACGCAGTTTCTTTCTATTCATTGACTCGGAGATCCAGGATAAGATTTTCATTCAAGCTCTTGGCAAAATTCCCAACAATTTTAGTTGGACATGAGTTTCACACACAGCCTGTACTTATTAGGTTATTACTTGGGGTGTGCTCATTTAGAATGGATTGTAGTTTAGTGATAGCCTGTAATTGCAAAGAGTATTAGGAGAAAAGGAGAAGATTTGGCTTTCTTAAGAAAAGGAAAATAAACATCACCTTTTTCTTCCCAGCTGCTGTATGAGTTGAGAACAGTTTAGTTTACTTGGCAGGTGTGAGGTTTGTGGCATTATTTGTTGAACAAGACCCTTCCCAAAGTGTGTGTAAAGCTGCCCTTTGTTGGGTGAGTTATTATGAAACCAGTTTCCCAAACATATTAAATTTATGAAGTATTAGGCTTTGGTTTTTATCAGCTAAATATTGTACACTGTGGGTTTCCTGTATAATCAAATTAATTTTAGAATTTTCACAAGTCTTATGATGTTGTTAATGCAGGCCTGTACCAGAAAATGCTTTAGGACCATGATATGTGAAACGTCATGTTTTCATCTATCAATATAAAGTTATATTAATATGCTTATCTGGACCATATATGCACGTAGTGCAACAATAATGTAAGTGCAAACAAATATGAAACATACATGATGGCTGGAGAAAAACACATTAACAATGCGAACAAATAATGAATAAGATTGCTTAGCCCCTCCATTGTGGTTAAGATCTGATGTTGCCATCATTTTAATTTTCAGTACCTTCGGTAGCTAAATAAAATACCTTTGCCATGTAGATAATGCTTTTCTTGAGAAAACCAACATGAAGTGCAAGTACAAAAATAAAAATGATAAGATACATTTGAATATGTAAATGTAAATTGGAGAATATTAGAATAAATCTCTATATCTTTTGAGTGACTACTGAAAAAAATAAAGCAAAGAATACAAGCTTGTCAAATATGCGGTATAAATTCATAATTTAGGTAAAAATGGATGACTAGATGTAACAAAGAGACGACCAAATAATGAAGGGCTAAAGGGTGGTTGTTACATCTGATATACTTCATTGTATATTATAAGTAATTGCTATCCATAAAAAATTCCATGGTTTCTGTATAAGAAAAAGAGACAATTTGACAGGCAACACTAGTAGTAAGCGGCAGCAAGTACAAATCCTTGGCAACTGTCATTATCCTGCTGTTGAATTCACATCCAAAACTGTGTGAACTTTGACCTGTATGGCTGTTACTGAGCAAACGTCTGTTAAAGTAGCTTTTTTTTTTTTCATTTATGGAAAAAATATAAGCCATGTGCAGATTTGTGTCTTAAAACATTGTATGAACTGTTTACTTTTCCTTAGTATACTGTTTTCTGTTTAAAGAGAAATGTGCTTTGGTTAGACAATAATGAATAATTAGAAAGTTGCATTAAAGCAATAGAATAAAAATTTTAGTCTGAGGTAGCTAAAGAATTTCGACATGTAGAACACACTGAAAGTAACAGTTCCTTTTGAAATAATTACAAAAAGACTTCAGTGCTTTGGCCAAGAGTAAACAGCAGTTTAATTGCTTTTAAATGGGGAAAAGAAAAGTTGTTAGAGCGCATTAGGTTTTTAGGATTTTTCATTTATTTTCCCATTTCAATTTCTGATTTAAAAGTATTTTTTCTCTGTATCTATCTGGGCATCCTTACTTGTGTCATAAAAATAGGATCACAACATTTTGGTGTTAGCGGCTAGCAACGTTTACTGTTGACTAAGAAGTTTTGCTTTAATATACAGTACCAGGCTGTTTTTCCTGACAAGTGAATGCTGTTTCAAATTGGCTCTTTTATGAGGTTTCCACATATTAAGACTTTCATTTTGTGGTGTTTCATCTCCAGAAGGATGGGCACCAGGTTTACATCTAAATTTTACTTTTCTCCAAATATAAAATAGCTCAGCAGTGAAGAGTAAGTTACTCTTGGTAATTGCACACTTGCATTTTCTGTTTGATAGCACCTCAGTTAAGGAATTGGAGTGTATGCACAAGTACCCAAAGGTTTACATACATTGTATATATAAATAGTTCTTATGATGGTGGGAAATTTTAAGAAAAATCTGGACAAGGACGGGTGAACAATACTAGTGGTGGTCCTGTAGGTATTTTCCTTGTACAGTGTAATCTAGTAACAGGAGGTTTAGTAGGTACCATATATTCTTGAAGAGTAGTAGCCCTGTAGTACTGTAGTAGTACTGTTAATATTCCGTAAAAATAGTTCCTGAGTAGTAAATAAGGATGTCATCTGCTAAAGAAGGACATTATCTCCGGAATAAATAATGACAATTATTTTTATTGTGTAAAGAAATTGGTTTCTGATTTTGTATTTATTTTCTGCTTTTGAAGTGGGGAAAAAATAGCCTTTTAAGAAAGAGCATTTACAAAAAATGATGTCCTCTTGCTGTCACGAGTCAGGATTCAAAACACAGCACAGTGTATCCAGACTCATAATACTAAAAAGAGTTTTCTTTGATTGAGCTCCAATATTTAGTATTCCTGTGATAGCAGGTTAGTTTAAGGATTCCCTAGGTAAACATACTGCAATCCGTGTGGATGAATTTTGAAGTTCACATTTGTTGTGACATTGGTTTTGTTATTTATAGTTGGAATATTCTGACGCTTAAGAATGATTTGAACATGAAGAAAGAATGAGGGCTTGACCTCACCCAATTCCGTTCTTGCTTCTTGGTCTTTGACATTGCTGTTGGCAGAGTTGCACTACTGCTGATTTGGGTCTGACTGGATAAAATTAGATTGTGTGATCCTCACAGGGGCGAATATTCCATCTAGACTTTTGGCCTACACTATAAGGTAATTTTGTGCCATTAACAGGAGCCTCAAACTGGAAGGTGTTTTTTTTTCATTTAAAAAATAATGTTTTTATGCAAATAAAACTTTTTTTTTTAGCTTTATGAGATAATTTTGTGTTCAGTTTGTAATAAGGAAAGCTAGCAGAGACTTAGTGCTAGTGCAGTATAGTTGAAATACCTACTGCGTTTCACCATAATCCTGTCCCACAGCACTTTATACAGCTTATAACTTGTGCAAAGGTTAATTGAACTGAATTCTGAAACTATTTTATAGTTTTCTGAAATAACACAGTTTCATAAGGTGTTTCCCAACTTAAATTATTGTAGGCTTTTCTGAACTCTGTGCAATAAGTACTAATTTAAAGTAGTTGAAAGACCAGAGCAAAATGATAAAATTTTAACTGTATTTATCATATTTCTGTTTCAGAAAATGTTTCCCTCTGTATGCAAAAACAGCTGTTAACAATATCGAAGGGAAGCAAAGCTCTAGACAGCCTGTGTTTGCCTGTAATATTTGCTTGCAATCAGCAATGGTATCAAGAAGGTCAAGACTGCAGGATTGTTCTACACATCAAATAAAATCAGTTCAGAGCTGTGCTGGAGTATCAGACATACAGACAGCTACAAATCAAGCAGTACAGACAACTTCTCTCTTACATCACCATTCAAGAGAAACAGAGCTCAAAGTGTGGCCACAGGTCAACTAAGGTAATCAAAGCTCTTTGTTGCTTTTAATCATGACCGCTGCAGTTCGGTTACCTCGTAATGATGATTCAGTTGATATTCTAAAACACACTTGGCTAATTTTTATGAAGATTCCATGACCTAAAAAATTCTCAGAGTATATCCTTTTTAAAAGGGTACTGATTTCATCAAACATTTCTGAAAGACAAATAAAATGGCAATAAGCCAGGCATCTCACTTTGCTTTACAAATTTTTAATAGACTTAACACTAGATAGGTAATATCCATCAAGTTTACCCTCTGTAAAGAAGAATGTGATTCTCTGTCATTAATCCAAAAGGAATTGATTCTGCTTGTCTGGAGAATCCAAGACAACAATTGGATTTTGCAATGTACCATAAAGGTGATTAAAGCAATGACCTGGTGAGCAAAAGTGTATTTTAGTGTGTTTAATTGAGATCTCCTCATCAAAAGCTTTTTCTTGCTAATGTCTTCTATTTTGAGTAGGTAAATTATTGTAAACTGAGACAAACCTAGATGACTGCTGTTATCATTGTGCCCCCTCATTTGTGTGCAGACATGACCTCAAATAGGATACAAATGGCTCTTACATTTCTTTCTTGTAAATGTTTTCTGAATGTGCTTTGTTCAAAACTGCTGAAATATTTGTATGATAAGACATATAGTTTGATAAACCTGTCCCCTGGTGGATGAAAGTCTTACACTCTAAAGCCAAAAAGTGAATTTATAGTTACTTTGTAAGGGGGCCACATGCTGACTTTCTTATTTATATGGTTTAGTACTCAACACCAAAGTAGTGATGCTGATCTAATAGCATGACTTGCTTTAAAAATGCTGCAAAGAATACAAATATCTAGAAATCTTATGTGGTCATTTTGTCATTCAAGAAATGTGGAAAGTGTAAAAGATGTAAGATTACCGCCATGACATTATGGTTTAAGTGAAGTATCAGTTCAGTGCTACTTGAAATCAATGGATAAACTTCTAAGGTTGTTCATGGAACAGAAATTCAAATTCAGACCTCAAGGCAGTTTTGAGTTCTGCATGGGAACCTCTTGTTGCAGACTGCGATGGAGACCGTATGTCACAAATGGCCTTGCTGAAGTGTGACATTTTGTTACAAATCTGCTTCTCTCCACCTTTTTTTCTTTTAAAGAAAAGTCTTACTGTGGTATTATTCAGAAGTTGTCTGTGGTATGAGCATTTTAAAACAGTATTATGATTTTTTTAAATTGAGTATTAGTTCATTTAATTTCATTCTGGCAGCCGCATTGAATATATTTTGCTATCTGGGAAACAGAAACAATTAACAATAAGCCCCACTCTGCAGTCACTGTACAGGCATAATTGCTGTCAACTTGATTGAAATTTTGCCTGAGAAAAGACAGTCATCACTTCTTACTTTTTAAACTAGAAGTTATAATCTCCATAGTACACACTGAAAGCACTATTTAATTACAAGTTTTCTCAGAAAAAAAAAATCTGTATTTATTTGTGCTGATAGATTTTGAAAAATACTTTCAAAATTAGGTGATGTATTTTCTTATGAAATTCTTAAGATATTGCATAAAAGGACTTCATAGCGGAGTTAAGCAACTGCTTTCCAAGTATTCTAGAAGTTCTGAATAAATTCAGTTTGGGATAGATTAAGTCTGTTTTGCTTATAACAGTCCAATTTCTCTGTCTTTTCTATACTTATGTGTTGGGAACTAAATTATTAGACTGTGAAGAATTCTAACGATTGTATGTTCAGATTGTCTTTTCACACGATTACTATAATAAGTTATTAAAAAAATACAAATACCTTGGATTGTTTCTTTAAATTGCTAAACTGGACTTTTTTTCAACAGAATTACCCGTGCTCTTCCTTTCAAAACTCCGGCATGTCCAGGGGGCATTGAAATATCCCAAGTTGTTAAACAGCAGCCAAATGTAATCAGATTTCATAGCGTACAAAAATGGCAGAAGAAGGATCTTTGATAAAGTTTCTGTGTCTTTAATTAAGACAGTAACCTCTAACAGAAGTTCTTTTGCATGGATGAAGTTCATTTGTAACTTTTTTCCTTTAAAATAAGCTTACATGAAACTTTACTTCCTTTTTACACTATTCTTAAAATGTGTGACTTGTTAAAAATCCTTATAAATGCTAAGTTAAATAAATGACACCATAATGTCCAATATTATTTAACATTAGGAGGCAAGAGCACAATACTGTTAAACCAATCTTTTTAAGGTTATGTGTTTTTCACATGTTGTTATGCGTTTTTCTCATGTTGTTATGCTATGATTTCTAGCAATAACTAAAACACTAAGTAACTTGCAGTGCAGTTACTGTGATCGGTAAATTACTTGTGAGTGGATTTATTTTATTTCCAATTTTAGTCTTTCTGAGTAAATCTCGATCATAAAAGAAATATGTTTGCAATCAGTATTCCTTACCTCTTGCGTTCATTTAGCTGCTGGAGGAGTGCTCAGGAAAACTGAATCTGAACATGGCTGCACGATGAGTGTTCTTGGCAGACGGCTCTGAAGCACTAGAACCTAAAGATGTACCCTATGATGCCGACGTTTGTATTTCAACTGGAGAGACCTTTTTCTAGCCATTCAAAAAAAATAAAAGGTAAAAAACCAAACCCAAAACTGAGAACCCCCAGCAAATGGCTTAAGGGGTGCAATTAAAAATGATTTTCGTCCTGTCTTTTTGCATGGTTTAACAAAACTAATGTTTACTCATTTACAGCTCAGTAAGAGGATAATGTGCTTAATGAAAGAAAAATCTACTGACAGCCACGTTTATTGCCCTTCATTAGCATTGGTACTTAATTTAATATAGATCTGAATAGACATTAGGGAGCCTGCAGGAGGTTAAATGGTGAAAATGTAAAGAGATTATTGAATTTACTGTTTAGTTTCAGTGACATCAAACAGACATAATTAATTAGGCTTAGTCCACTAGCAAAAATAATCCAGAATGTGAGACTGACTTCATTAATGTCATTGTTTAAAATATTTGGAAGTTTAATACAGCACTATGCAATATCTACTTTACTATATTAATTTTAGATTGCTTGGTACGACCATTATTAATTTTTTCCATGTTCTCATTCCTTTACCAATCTGGTAAACATGTTTTATTTTTGACAAGATGAGGGGAACTCTTTCTGAATCCTTTACAGTTTAAATGTGAATGTGAATGTTTCTGTCGTATTTTAAGATCATGAAGTACATTGATTTCTTCAGCAAATTTGTGGTAACGTTTTATAACGTTAGCTTAAATAAAGCTCAGTATAAAATTAAAGATACTAATTGGGTATTCCATTAAACCATTAATTCAATTTTAATTTATATAAGCTAATATATAAAAAATATATATATATAAATATATAAAAAAGCAAAATTGTAATGAGGATAGGGTATGTGTAGGTCGGAATCTACAATTTCAGTGTACAATTCCAATGAGAACTTCAAAGAAGGTAAATTATTTAACATTATGTGAAACATTGCAATTTGTATAATCTTGTAGTAGTAAAATGTGATATGTTTTTTAAAAAGTTTGGGATAGCAAAGAAGAAAAACAAAAGACAAATCATTCAACTAGTGTATTTTTTTATATATATGTTGTATATATTTTGTATATCTTTCTTTGGACTTTGGGGCATTCTTTTTCTTACGTACTTTCTTTAGAAACAAGCCCTGGCTTTTATTTTTCTCCATAGTTATTAAATAGCATTTGTTATCTTGAGAAGTATTAGGAGACATACTTTGGTGTTAAATATTTCATTCTGAATTTAAAAATAGTTAAATGATCTTTTGCTCATTCTTTTGCGGACTGATATTACTTAATGCAAACATATTTCAGGAAGATACCTATATAACAGTCATTACTGGCTATTTACCTAAGAAAATGTGTACTTCGTAGCTCTCTCTATACACATAAAAAGCTAATATTATGTGGTAGAGGCTTTATAATACAAATCCTGTAATTAAAGGTGTGTTTACATATTGGTGATGGTATTAGTGAATGAAATTAATGTTGGTAAGCCTGCACCTTACATAATCAATTTTCTGTATGATAAGCTGTTTTATATAACATATAAATTATTCTGAGTATGATACAGGTGATCCATTCACTAAAATGGCTATAATGAATGGCCTATATATTCAGTGAAAGGCACAGGGCTTTGTATTTATTCTTGCAAAACTGCGATTTTTACTGGATGAATCACTTAAACGATCCTATTATTGCAGTGTTTTTGTATGAATGCTGCTATGATTTGTTTCAAAGTCTTCACTGGTACTCTTATTATAGTTTCTCCATGCATATTACTTGAGTGTTATGATAGATTTTCAAATTCATTAAGCGACTCTTTTTTTTCCTTTCTTTCTCTCATTTTCCTCTTGCAAGCCAAGTTCAAAACAAAAACTTCTGTGCTTTGTCTGCAGATCTTTGGCTGTGTTTCCCTGTGACATGCACTGCTGTTCTTTTAGCACCAAAATGTTGGCACACGTTACTGAAAATTTCACACCATCTCTTGCTGGATCAGCAAGCTTAACCTACCAAAATCTGGTGTTGTTGAATGGTTTTTGACTGATAATCAATCTTTTTGCTGCTCGACAGTTGTTGCTGGGACACAGACTAGAGCAGGTGGCAGATGTGCCTTGTCTTTTGAGAGAAGAAAGAGTAGGTGAGCTTGGGCACAGAGTAACATATTGTGTGTCCATTAAAAGGGTAAGTATAACAGCAAAAAGTCACTGCTATAAGTAGAGAAGCCACTGATACCAGAAAATAGGCCTTTTTCCACCCCTGTTTACAAGTTTAATAGAACTGGGAAATGACAGTTATTAATAATAGTGTAGAATTCCATGCGCTCCAAATCAGAACTGATGTTAAAAACATTCATAAATTCTCTGCATAACTCCATAGCACTTTTTTCATTTTTTATTTATACATAATATGATTGAACACTGTATACATTTTTTAAGAAGTTACAATATATTTAAGGAAGATTTTAGAAATGTATACAGATATAGCAATAGGCAATATATATTTTATATTTTCTTTCTGTAGCCCAAGACTGGGAAGAGAGCATAGAGTAGAATGACTTGTCAGTATAAACATCCTGATTGCTGCATTTGAGTCCTTAACGCATAGATAACAAGGTCAAATGTCAGTAGCAAATCCTTTTTGCATGGGAATGGAAGATCAGTCATATTCTTTAAAGCCCCAGCCCTGCAAATAGGTACAAGTGATCCCATGAAAATCAGAGAGACTTCTTACATGTGTAGTTACACATAAGTATTTGCAGGATCAGCACCATTGTGGAAATCTGTGTGTCAAATACTGCGTACATCACAAAGTCTGTCACAAGTGTATCATCTTGCATATACTTTCATTGTGTCAAGTGGCATAAATACCTGGATAAAATATAATTCCCAGTGATGCTGATGTGTTGGTTTATTTGGATTTATTAACTTTCTCATTTTTCTGACATATTAAAATTTAAATTGAGATTTGGATTAAGTGAATAAGGACTCAAGCTTAAGTTGGCAAATCGCATTATCTGGGATAAAAACTGGAAGTTATTGCTTCTTTTAATTTAATTCAGTATTTATAATAAGTATGTGTAACGTATCTGTTATAAGGTACCGTTCCAATAGGAGTTTAGTAAACAAAAATATTGAGTATCAAGCACTTAAACCACATTTTTGGGGGACTATTGTTTGCAGAACTGTGCCAAAGAGTTAATGCTCTGTAGTGTGCTGTTCTTCCTTGTAATTTACATATGGTCATGGTCAGTGGTCGTATTTAATTAATTGTTCGTTGGAAATATATGGGACACCATGTACTTCAGTGTTTGCAGACGCTTATATATTTAGCAGTTAATGAATTTTAAAATATATATTTTTAGTACTTTGTGTTTCTCCTGTTGGCTTTTACTGTACCCCACATCTCTTTGTAACTGAGTTTCAAAGTGTCGCCAGTGTGCTGCTTCATTTTTTCTTCATTAGTTAAAAAATTCTTAAACTGATACTGATTTCTTTCTATCAAATATAATTCCAGTGACATTAGCAACCTTGCCCAATGAAATAATCAATTGGCTATCACTCTTTCTTAAAATGTTTGTGCATTTTATCAGTTCATGCTATTGTGGAAAACATGGATTCTTCTAAGCTTCATCTTCAGTAATTTTGCAGTTTCTGTGTTAGTTATTTACCTTGAGACAAAGGAGTTTTGGCTGATCAATCAATTGTGGACTTAGATTGCAACCCGAACCCAATTATACTCAGCACTAATTCATTGTACTATTATATATTATATTATATATTATGTACTGAGAGTAACATCAGTGATTTCTGCAGGAGCCTGCAAGAGCAGCAAAGCTAAGGCTTTATACAGATATATGACGGTACCAACTAGAGCTCCACTGACTATAATGGGAGCTAAGATGTCTAGCTCATAGACAGCTATTTTATAAGTAGGCACCTGATTTAACTGTGCTGATCTGAAACCGAATCACTTCCTAAAGACAGCATTTTGGCCCAAATGCTGTTGTTGCTATGCCATGCTCACATACGTTTTTGGAAGCCATACTGAAAAGGGTTCCTTGTGTGGTGCATGGTCTACTTTGCTGATCACACAGGTGCTTTTTCTGATAAATACGTCTTATTAGTCAGGCACAGAGCATTGTTTACGACCTACCTCCAACTCTCATTCTGTGGATCACTGGAGTAAAAGAACCAGCTTGTGGCTTTTGATTTGTACACCAGAGGTGGAAAGATGTTCACACAGATTGCCATGCTGGCTTGGTGGCTGGATTAAAAAATGCTGTATCCTGTACTTTCTCCTTCAAGAGTACTAGCAAGCGTGCTTGTATGAAGAATTTGGTGCAAACTTTTAAAAAAAGTAAGCAGATCCAGTACATTTTATTTCAGTTATTGACATTTTCCTGTCTCAAACTAAAATGAAGTCATTTTTAAAAATTAAATTTTATGAATATGGTCAAAATGTTGAGGAACTGAATTAGTGCTTTCTATATCAATTTATTACATTTAACAGTCATTTCTCTATTCAATAATATTTTTTATAAACATTTAAGCCTTCTTTAGCATGATCTAATAATTTTGAAATTGTTATTACTGTCTATGACCACTAAATATGGAAACAATTAGTACAAAAATGCTCACAACCTCGCCAAAATATCTGTAGTCTTTCATTTGTTGGATGTATATGTTTCCAGTAGTGTGCTAAAAGTAAAACTAAAAGTAATAAGATTTTGCCTCTTTTGTTAATGTGCTGTGATGAGGATACCATTAGAAAAAGGAATCCATCTGTAGTGTTCCTAAAGCTGCATTTCAGGTCTACATTTAAAGGAAGAGTTACAGGTTGTTTTGTTTCATAACATTTAGACATCAGATGACCTACAAAATGAAATAATTTACCAAGACAGGTTCCAATGGACAAGAATGTGTGTGAATACATTAAAAATAGGACATCTTTTCTACAGGAGTGTCAGTGAAATAATGGATTCTTACCATGCTAATTATTGACCAATTTGGAAATGTTTCAATTCCGAGCAGCATTCTAAATAACATAGGACTTTTTCTGATCAACACATAATAAGTTGTCACATTTTATTTTTCAGAAAACAATGCATCTCCTCTATGAACTTGAAGTTAATACATTTTATTACAAATTTGCCTGTAATTACTTTTTTATATGTTATTATTTCAATGCATTTGTACTGGAAAGCAAATGTCACTTCAGTCTTCAAAAAGGGCAAGAAGGAGGACCTGGGTAACTATAGACCCGTCAGCCTCACCTCCATCACTGGGAAACTGATGGAATGACTTATCCTTGGTGCCATCTCAAGGCATATCAGGGAGAAGAGGGTCATTAGGGACAGTCAACATGGCTTGACCAAGAGGAAGTTGTGCTTGACCAACCTCATTGACTTTTATGAGGACAGAACAAGATGGATGGATGATGACAGAGCGGTGGACGTGATCTACCTTGACTTGAGTAAGGGATTTGACACAATCTCCCACAGCAGCCTTATAGCTAAACTGAGGGAGTGCGGTCTGGATGACCGGGTAGTGAGGTGGGCTGCGAACTGGCTGAAGGGAAGAAGCCAGAGAGTTGTGGTCCATGGGGCAGAATCCAGTTGGAGGCCTGTGTCTAGTGGAGTGCCTGAGGGTCAGTACTGGGGCCTGTATTATTCAGTATATTCATCAGTGATTTGGACGAGGGAATAGAGTGATTCTGTGATTCTGTGAGTGTAAATAAGGGAAGAATTCGTATGAAATGGCATGGACAAATGTTAATTTTTTCTTTTAAACTGTACCAACACCAAATTATTACTTTCTTGAAAATTTTAGTATTAATTCTGTCTTTCATTAGTTTAATATTAGCACTTTTAATTGCTGATCATTTACACGTTTTCAATTATTCCCCGAAGTGAAATGTAACTTCATATTCTTTTTAAATAGGAAATATAATATGCTTTTTGTAAAGTAAGCTCTAGATTTCAGATTCCTATCACACAAAACATACTGAAAAACATTCATCATTCATTGATGAACCTAAATTTTTATTTGTGTTTTGTGAAAAGCATATTCATGTCTTTTCACAATCTGAGGGCCTCCTTTAATTTAAATGGACATTAACACTCACCATGACCTCTTTTCCAAAGATTTCATAGAAAAATTCAGGGCAAGGGGATGAAAAAGGTTGATTGACAGAAGAGTTGGGATGTTTGTAATTTTAATCAAACTTAGAATTAAGACATACTTCAAATAATATGTCAGACTAGTGTTAATGAGTTTAAAATCTAATGACAACTGCTGTCATTATTAGTTAAATATAGCCATTGTGCCTGTGGCAATAAGTGATGACACTTCAGAACATGCAGAAACAAAAAACTCTCAAGTATTTAAAGAAAAGGGAGTGACTGTAAACTTAGTTAACACAGGAATGTGACCTGGGCATAGTATGTTTCCCAAATACAGAGGCATCTGTAATTTGAACAGAGAATATAATTGAATGCAACATTACGTGTTTAAGAAACTTGGGAACTTCCTATTTCATAACTCTATATCAGGGAGTATCATATTTATTAACACTTAATTGTATTAATATATTAATATGTATTTCATATTCATGTCTCTATTACTGTTCTGTACTCTTCAGAATCATCTATCACCCAATTTTCAGAATCTTAAAAATTTGGAACTGAGAAAATTATATCGTGTTTTTAATAGATTACATTTTTTTTGTCAGACAACAAGTTTTGGATTCATGAGGCTGTGGAGGTTGTTTGAGGCATTGGTTGATATCAAAGTGAAGAAAGGGAAGTTAAAGCAAGATGTGTCTGAGTACATTCGCATAATATAATATAGAGCATACAATATATTTGTAATACCATACTGTAGTCTCTTTGAACCTATGAGTTTATTCCTTTTTATTATCATTTGAAGAAAGTTTTTTACAGCTCTATATTATTTTTTTCAGCAATTGTGAATGAAGAAAACAGTTGTTGGGAGAAAAAGCAAACTGAACTTTGAAATACGTTTACTGTAACATGGACTGGCTGTAACGCAGAAACCTGGGCTCAGATCATGAACAGAATAGTTAGTACTTAGGGAATGTCTATCAAAATTTAAGTGCTCTGTGGGTTTATATTTGTTATTCAGCAGGTGTCGTTCTTCATTTTTAATAGTCGACCTCTATGCCATTGTATCATTAGGAATTTTTTTGCTGGAGGAAGGTATTCCTTGACATATGAATTTGAACTGTAATTCTGCTATGCTAGCAGTATCAGCGTTACTGTGTGGTTTTGGGGGGTTACTTCCAGTTAGTTAATATATTCTGCTTATCCACAGTTGTCAATGTATTGTCAGTTTGCTCAGTTAATCTTCACTTTCTGTACAAAATCATTGACTAGTGTTACTGATCTTGTTTAAATCACTTCAACAGCTAACATGAAGCATAGCACAAAGCATATCATTTCATTTTCAAAAATTGTGGTAAATTCTGGCATTAAAATGTATTTAAATGCTGTATATAAAAAACTAGGCTAAGATTTGTAAATTTGCAGTATCAAGTACTTAGTGTTAACTTAGTGGTTAACAAATTAAGGTACATTATGGTTGGCAGTAGCTTGTACAACTACGTGCTACACAGTGGCAGATTACTGAGAATCAGAATAATTTGCCTTGAAAGGGACCTCTGCAGGTGATCTGGTCCAATCTCCTCAAATAGAGCTAATGTCAAAGGTAGGACAGGTTGCTCGGGGCATTATCCAGTCAAGTTTTGAAAATGTCCAAAGACACAAATTCCTCAACCTCTCTGGGCAAGCTGTTCCACTGCCTAGTTATTGTCAATTTGTTTTCCTTCTATTTAGTTGGATTTTACCATGCTGCAGCTGTGGCTATTTTCTCGTGTCTTTTGGCTGTGCGTCTTTGAGAAATCTCTGTCTTTCCTACAGCCGTTCTTTAGGAAGCTGAAGATTGAGGTTAGACCTCCTCCCAGCCACCTTCTCTCCAGGATCTTTCAGCCTCTGTTTTTACATAATGATGCTGCCTTTTATTCCCAACCCTGAAAGTTAATGAAATCCACTTGTTTTGTAGTAGGTCCTTGTAGATGATCTAAGTATTTAAGCAATGCAAGAAAAACATGTCAAACAGCTTGTCTGTTTCTTCTTATCACAGTTATTAGTTTAATAGAGTATAACCTCTCTCCCTACAAACCTTGGCAACCTTCTACATTCAGTTGTCCATATTTGCTCTATTTCTGTCACATATCCTAGACATGTAAAGACATCAAAATTTTTTCAGCAAGGTTAGAAACTTTCTTCCAGTCTCCCATCAAATCACTCTGTCCTGTGTAACATTTTCAGTTACAGCATCAGTGTGAAGCATAGAATAGCTTCAAGAGAAGCAGCATTTACAACCAATACTAAGAAATCCTGAAGAATGAAATGAAGCTGAAGCTCGACTGATGCCTCTGCTTAAACACCTTCTTTAGACATTGTGTAAAATTGATATAAAATCCTTACCCTAGTTCCAAGTAAGTACTTTTATTATCAGTGGTCTGTAAAGTCAAATTCCTGTGGTTATTCTTTCTTTCTTCTCTCAGGAATTTTGTGTTATTGCTGCACAGTCCAATAGTGACAAGAGAGAGATCTCAGTCCAGCCTGCATACTGGGGGTTATATAAACACTTGACCACTTCTATAAATGAGACTTTACCATCATTTTTCAAGTCGTTTTTTGATTTAAATGTTTGTGTCTCTTTTACTTTGTCATAAAATCAGTGCTATGACTGTTTGTCTCTGCACTTAGTATATCTTAAGTATCCTTTCAGTAAGGGAATTTTGCTTTGGATGAGAGCCCCAGAAGATTGGTAGTTGTCAAACTTCCCTAATCGAGTAGGATCATGGCTGCTTAAGGGTGCAGAGCAGCAACCATGTACAGACAGTTTCAGGTAAGAGTAATTTATTGTTGAAAATAAGTGATCACAAAGACAAGGAAGTACCTGACTTTATGTCTACACATGTAGTGCCTGCCATCTATGCATATATCAACCTCATTGACATCTCGTGCAGTCAAGGCTGGGACCACGGATCGTGCTTGGCATTTTTGGCCACTTAGATTCCTACAGGGCTTATTCCTATTGTGCTTGGAGCTTCCTTACAGGCTTATACTATAGAATACAGACAAGCTTGACCTTCAGAGCAAGTCTTCAGCCAGCCTTAGGGGGTACTGTGGATGTAACCTGAAAAGGTGGGCGAGATTCTTCTTTTTCACATTCTTTGGCTTAGGTGGCTATAATCTTCCTAAATTCACCTTTAGGCATCTACTTGCTCCTGTCATTCAATGCCAAGTGGTCTTAAAGTTTCACCTTATGTCATCTTTTATTAAAATCTAAATCAGCTGCCACTGCTTTTCCAAGTACCTCTTTGCTCAGGAGGAAACCAAACTGTACTTAGTGCAGTGTATGTAAACTGAGAAACATCTTTTTGCTGTTACCCAGCCAACTTGTAATAACTGCTTATGTGGAAACAGCAAATATATGTGTCCAATAGCTACATAAATGAATACCCTACTAAACTAAGTCATGGCACAGATTTAGACTAGATTTGTCAATGCATGCTAGAGCTCCTTCTTCCAAGGCTGAAAGACCTTCTGCAACTCCTCTGAAAAGATACCATTTAAAAATATTTCCAGATGACAGCAGTCCATCTTCCTGGTCACTGATATTGCTTACTTGAGATCTTAAAGATCTGTTTTCCAATGTTAGTAGAGACGTTTTTCAACCAGTAGTTAAACTAGTCTTACAACCACCTCTTTTTTACAAGAATACTGTTTTCTTGTGATCAGAATTGGAATTCATGGGCAAGTCACATGAAGATGTGATTCAAGTTATGCTGTTCCTATGAATTTGGAGATGCATGTTCCTCATTACAACGGTGTTGTACAATTTGGAACTTGTATTGATGGAGGGACCAAGAGATGCTCAAGCCATCCTATATGCTGAGTGGACAGGGTGTCTTACATGGTCAGCCAAAATATTGTTTTCACACAAGTGGGAGTTATTAACATAAAAATATCATTCTTTAGAATCCAGTGTGAAGTTCCATAGCTTGATGGTCATTAAATATATTTAACTTGGAAATTAAACCATGGTTTAATTATTTTTTTTTCAAATTGATTGTCAATGTCAATGTTGATGTGAAGAAAAATCATCTTTTGTCTTAGAACTTTAAATTGCTATGACAAGGTCAGCCATTATACTTTAGTGGGCTTAGAGACATATTAACGTAATCAGCATATGCTTTATATTTCATAATAAAGTAGCCTCATGATATCAAGATTTGTGAATTGAAACTGATTTTTCAAAATAAGTGTCACGCATCTAATGTAATCCAACTGTAATAATAGCAGTATGAGTCTTACATTTTTGAAATTATGTGTATAGACACATTCCATTAACATTAATGGCAGTTACAGGGCTAAGGATCAAATTTTTAACTGAGTTAATCCTCTAACTCCCACTGATTTTAGTGATCTTAGATTACTAAATAATTTTAAAGGCCTTCAGTCCCTAAGTTTTTAAATATATCCAACTCAGCCTGAATTATGATCAGTACCATGGGATGTTTATTGGCAGAGTTTTGATCTGTAGCTAGATAGCTACTGATTATATTTCTGCATGCAATGTGCAACCTTCTCCTTTGTAGATTTAATTGTAAGTGCATTTTGTGCAGAGGCAGTACACCACTTAGAGGTCATTTTCTAGTGCTTGGGAAAAGAAGAAAACTAACAGTTAAAGTGAAATAAAAGTGCCATTTGTATGATGCAGCATCAGATATGGAACTCAAAACAATGTACAAAAGGTTCAAGCTTAATTTTCCTGAAGCAGAAGAAATGAGAGGCATTTCATTTTTGTAGGTGAGAAGTGAAATGTTCCTCTCTGCTCACTGATAGAGGCATGCTAAGGTGAATTTTAATTATGACTAAATTGTGGTATTACTCTTTCATACCCTGAACATCTGTTCCCTTCAGGAATGATGATTTATGCAGGCTATCACTGCAGACAGCTTGCTACAGCTTATGTCACGGTTAGTAGGAAGCTGGTGGTAGTATCTCAGAAAATACCACTCGAAGTGGAGACAGGCCAGTGTGTATTTTTAAGGTAATGGGGAAGGGGGAGCGTGATGTGTCCGTTTTTAATTTTGAAGCCAAATATTGACTTCTTTTTTTTTTTTTTTTTTTTTTTCCTTCTTTCAGACCATCTGTCATTGATGAAGAAAGTAGCTTGGACAGTGAATGGCCTGGTTCCTCATAATGGTGTCAAGCAAAAGAAAACCAAGCCTGTCATTTCCAACTGCAGGTAGAAAATTATTAAGGACACCTCTGACAGAATTTTAATGTTTAAGAACTGCACAGGGCAGGATAACTATGAGACTATTGCATCACAAAATCAAATTGAAAAGGTAACCTTTTTTATTAGCATGTTTGAATGAATGTATCACCAAACTACCTTCATTGTTACCGCAGTTTTATTGCTTTTGTATAACTGTAGGTTACTCTAAAAACCCACCAAACAACAGCCAAAAAATCTCTTAAATTATGAAGCCTTGGAATTCAACAAAATGGGGATAATATGTATGCTCAGGTTAGATAAGGGGAATTTCAATTCTGTGCTTCCTCCTTCCTCAAATCTCCCCAGCTCTTTAATCTGCTTGTCTTTGCGTAGTAGCCGCCTTATGCCTATTTCACAGACTTTCTTCTCCTACTTCTGTGTGTGCTGTCTAACAGTATGTTATCTGAGGATCTATTACCACGGAGCATTATTTCTCACATTATCTGAGGTGTGGATTATATATGTTTGAAAATGTGGTCAATTTTGATTAGGTTAGATATTTAATTATAAATATTCAGTAGTTGAAATGTTTATCTTAAAAGATATGACTCTGTAGCCATGTAACAATGTATTTTAAGGTTATGTCATATGCAAGAATCTTTCTTCCTGTATAAGGCATTGTAATCCTTTCTTGGCAATTCAGTAGGTTTTAGAACTGATATGCTGTCTTTGTTTTCAAGTAAGTCTAGAAGTGTATATGTATTTGTCCCAAAACAAGTATGGCGTATATAGTTTATATCACCTCATTTCTATTGTTAGTGTTTAATATATCTGAAATAAGTTTCTAAAAATAAATTTTAAATACTTTTCAAACATAGAGCTCCTTTACAATGTGGAATACTTTGCAAAGATTTTGAATTGTGTAATGCATTTTTTTTCAGTCTGTAGGACAATATGATAGTTGTACGTCCCTTCCAAATGAAATATTCTATTTCATTGTAATTATATTTTTCATCTACTAAAATAATACCCAGGAGTACTATTATCTGGCTCAGTTCACGAAAGGTCATATGTTTGTCAGCTTTCTAATGGTGCCTGATAGATGTCATCCCATATTTTGTAACATGAAACTAATTTTATTACTGTCAGCACTGGTGCTAATATATTATGAAACTGCATGCAAATGTGAATAGTAATACTTCTGCAGTCAATATTCATAGAACCTGTTGTCTAACTAGAATATTCATGTTACTTTCAACATGATGAGGATAATCAAAACACACAGATCAAACTTGTCTGTACATTGAAGCAAAAAAGTCCAGCAATAATTTTTGAACATACAAATTCAATAGTTGGATAGTATCAACCAGTCTTTGTTTTTGTTTGTTTGTTTTTTTATTCTATGGGGTTGTCTTGACCTAGAACATTAATTATTTTACTAATATCCGTGAGGCCTTATAGAGAGGTGCACTGCTTGTAAAGGGTATCCAAAAGTCACTAAAGCCATAGTTTTAAGTCAGTGTATTCCAGCCCTGTTGCTAAAAGAAGCCTCCACCACTTGTGTTGTCATTGTGGGACTTCTGCAGCTCCCTAGACAACACAAGGGTTTTGTTCCATCATTCAGTGAACCACATGGGGAAGATGACTTACACCAAAAATAAACCAGTTAACATAATCAGTTTTCATCTGGAATAGTTTCTGGAATCTGATTCACTGCACACCCACATAAACACTTTTGCCAGCACAAGAAAAAAGTTTGCATAGGAGTGAAAAGACAACAAACAGTCTGAAAGATAAAAACTGTTGGGAAATTTCTAACACATATGTACTGCTTGGTGCAGAGGAAGGAGAACTAAGGCTAAAAGAAAAGTTGTAAGTTTATATGCAGTTCCCATTTGAATTTTATACAAGATCTGATCCTCCACTGACAGATGAGTGTGTAAAGGCTGACACATTTAAAATAAATTGACAATCAGTGTCTCAGGTATTAATGCAACAGTAAGTATAAAATAAAAATATTGTTAAATCTTCAAAATGGTATTTCATCCATTCTAGTGATTTTAAAAGAAAGTGTATTTCTTGCTTATAAATTAAAAAAATAGAAAGAATACCATAAAAATTGCAATACTGTGTCAGACTGGAATTTTGTCTAGTCCAATATCCTGTCTTTGAGCGGATGTCTAAAGGAAAGTGGAAGAATAAAGGCAGCATATGTTACATATGGTGCATATGTTGATAATTTCCTAGCATACTGCCCTCATCTGGGACAACGACAGTCATGGTGTAGTCAAATCACAGATAATATATAATATTCCAGATTCTTGCTACTGTGTGAAAGGTGTATTTGTTTCTCTGTAGTCAGTAACTATTTCTTTTCAGACTTTTACCTATTAATGAAAAATTGGACCGGCTATGCAGAATGGTGTGAGCTCACCAAATACTGGTGGTATCTTGGCAGGAAGGTCTGAAACACAACTGAAGGATGTTTGATTCTTTTTGTTCTGAAACCCTAACAAAAGTGATAACATTCTCACTTCAGTTGTGCTAGATCTGTATCGCTGAATGAATGAGAACAAAGGACACACTGAACAATTGCTGCCTCTGCTTCAGTTCTCAAAAGGCAGATTTAGCAGGCCACTCAATCTTCACAGTCTTCCTCCCATCTCCGTTTAGTCACTGTACAGGCTTCTGAAGGAAGAATTACATGTCTACCATACAGCAATCAATACACTGATGGATATCAAATAGGATTCATAATTCATTGAAGGAAAGTAGCTTTTTTCATGCTGAAAACTCCTGTCCTTATGCACTTAAAATTGGAAAAAATAAGTGTGTTTAGAAAATTTGGAAGAAGAGACAATGGTGATTTTTTTTCCCCTATTTGTTTTATATTTGAACTAGTATGAAACAGTTTCTCTCTCCTGCTGAAGTCTAGAAAGTGTCTAAAATACTCTTATTGAGATAAGATCTTTCAAAACAATTTTTAAGGCGGAGATCTTAGAGCAAAATTTGATAGCGGAGACCTGAGTACAGGTCCACATTCTGTTTGTTTCTGAGTAGACTTGGACCTGATTCTCCCAAATCTATTTTAGATGGGTGTTTTCAGTTAGGCAACTGCCTTGCAAGCTAAGGAACCTTTAGTTGTAAAGAATCAGAAACTGCAACTATTGGATAACCTTGACCCCATGGTAAGAAATTGTAACAAATTTGCTTGGTTTTCAATCTTTTTCTCTCTCTTGCCAGAAAAAGTGTTCTGAGTTAGGTTAGAACTGTGTCAGAAACATGACATTTGACCTAAATATGGCAATTATACACAAAAATGGGCAGGTGGAAGGGAATATATTGTATTTTAGCAATTCTAAGTGGTATGCAACACCTTTGTAAGAGTTCCATGTTTGTGCACATTAGAACAACATTGAAGCTACTGTAATTACAGAAGGGAAGGGAAGAGGAGAGAAGAGGAGAGAAGAGGAGAGAAGAGGAGAGAAGAGGAGAAGAACCTATGAAGGAAACACTAGACTTTATTGATGGTGTATTCTCTTTGTCCTATTTTAAATTGCATTTCTTTGGAGAGGCAACGTCTCTCCTAAGTTTAATGTGACATGTCAATTGTGGAATGTGGATTCTGTTGAGGTGTTGTTTTGTGCTTGAACATGTCTTATTGCAGTTGAATGTGGGATTTTTAAATGGGGCACATTCATCTTAAAATTTACAAGACTCATAAAATTTTTCTTCATCCTTTGGCTCTGTTTTCTCTATGACCAGTTTGAAAAATAGGATATTCACCTGACTGACCTGAAATAGGCACGATGGGTGAAAAATATCATTAGTATTTTCCTCTTGCCTTTTCTTTTCAACAGTTCCATGAACAATGTATTTCTCCTGGTCGAAGTATTGCCATTTCTGTCATCAAAAAGTAACTTGTGTGCTATCTATCTCAGACTTTCTTCCAAAGAATGACAGGTAATTTCACCAGCATCATTTCAGTGACAGTTTCTGCTTTAATGACACAAATCCTATAGCGATGATTCACCTCTTTCATAAAATTTGCATTCACTCAATAGCATTGCACAATATAAAAACAGCTATTGTATATGTTCTCAAGTATTATGATTTCTGTACAAACTAGAGAAAGCTAAGCTAAATATTCAATAATCAATTACTTTGAAGTATGTGTAGCAAGCAAATAGTTTTTAAAAGGATGCTATCAGGATGCATGTTTTAAATTGACTGAGGTATACAACTTTATGTTATTCAATCTGAAAACCTGATTCAGCATAAACTCCTAAGAGTGGGAGGATTCTCTCTAAAACAATAGCTGTAATACCTGACTAGGAAAAATGAGAACAATATGGACATGAGCAATAATTGTAATTCAGAATTTAACTGAGGGCGCAAGAATTGGTTTGTGGTATGCCCTCTTGAGATGGTATACATCAACCCAAAACTTTATTATGTTTGGATTCTGTTGTTCGAAGTGCTTCTAAAGGATAGTTTCTATCTTTTATAGCAAAATAGAAAGTCATTGAGAAGTAAACATTTAACCTAATCCAAAAACCCATGCTTGTATGTATAGTGGGAATCAGAGATTAAGTTAAGCAATTGTAACATTTCAGAGTTTACCATGCCTTTTTACTCAAAGCATTCAAAGCGTGTATGCTGTGGTCAAAACATATGGTTAACATAAATATGTAGCAGGGAAGATCAAGCCCGTCTTACTCTTCTGCAGCACCCGATGTAACTGAAGTGCACTTCTGCTGCTAAGGAGTCTTCCACTGAAGTCAATGAGGAACTTTTAAGACATTACTGAAGTATATTGTTTTTCTACCATGACCATCTGTGATTTGTGAATATGCATTAAAAAATTTGCACAGCATATTCATTTTTTTGGTGTGGCTAAACTAATTAGAATTAATAATAGTTTTATTTCTGTATCTTACTTTGTCTACAAATTCTTTGAAGTAGAACTTCCTGTTACATATATGTGTACAGTGTCTGATAGTACGTTCGTTTTTTGCAAGCATCTAAATTTTTCTTTTTAATTTCATACTGATCCAGTTGGTAAAAAATACATAACTTTTTTTAGACCTGCAATTACTTCTTCCCCCCCGCAACCCCCCCCCCCCAAGGATAACTTTGAATATTTGATTTCTTGCTTTTCTAATAAATTTGCATATATAGAATACTGTACTTGCCAACGTACTGGAAATCAAAGGATTGACAGCTATACATTCTGCACTTTATGTGTGGTATAGACTACTTTGCAAAGGCATTTGTTCTCTAAGTAGTAAATATTTACTTTGTAGCTCTTTACAGAATCACAGAATGTCAGGGATTGGAAGGGACCTCGAAAGCTCATCCAGTCCAATCCCCCTGCCAGAGCAGGAACACCCAGATGAGGTTACACAGGAAGGTGTCCAGGTGGGTTTTGAATGTCTCCAGTAGGAGACTCCACAACCTCCCTGGGCAGCCTGGTCCAGTGTTCTGTAACCCTCACTGAGAAGAAATTTCTTCTCAAATTTAAGTGGAACCTTATGTGTTCCAGTTTGAACCCATTACCCCTTGTCCTGCTGTTGGTTGTCACCGAGAAGAGCCTGGCTCCATCCTCCTGACACTCGCCCTTTATATATCTGTAAACATTAATGAGGTCACCCTTCAGTCTCCTCTTCTCTAAGCTAAAGAGCCCCATCTCCTTCAGCCTTTCCTCATACGGGAGATGCTCTACTCTCTTCAGCATCTTTGTTGCCCTGCGCTGGACTCTCTCCAGCAATTCCCTGTCCTTCTGGAACTGAGGGGCCCAGAACTGGACACAATATTCCAGATGTGGTCTCACCAGGGCAGAGTAGAGGGGAAGGAGAACTTCTCTGGACCTACTAACCACCCCCCTTCTAATACACCCCAGGTACCATTGGTCTTCTTGGCCACAAGGGCAGAGTGCTGGCTCATGGTCATATTCATACTATGGTGAGGCTTTTGTTATTTTTCTTAACGTATTTCTTAAAGAGCTAGGTCTTAATTATTTGCAGTAATACATTTTTTTAAAGTTTTCAGATGATTGCAAACCAAGGGTGAATACTACTTCTCCAGTGAGATGCTAGTACGTGCATGGAGAAAAAAATTGGCAATATCATAAGTGGTAAGTAGCATTTGTAGGACAGGCTTTCTGTTTATTACATTGAGGACTTAGAACCAAAATGCAAATTTGGACTTATTTTTTTAATACTTTGTGTCAGTTGGCGCCCTTAACTTGAATGAAAAATGGCAAATTGTCAGTAAATAAGCTCATGAATACGGCTATTGTTTCATGTAATTATTGCATTTTAATATTTGCATAATTTCGCATCCTTTTTTCACTGATTGCATGTCTCTTTCTCTTTTTACTTTAGTCTGACAGTTTTTTCTTACAGTTTCGATGAGATAACACACAGAGTTTATTTCTTTTACCCTTGTATATGATCTATAAATAAGACATAATTCCAACTCTGTTTAAGAAGGCCAAGAGTTATTTGTTTAATCTTTCCTTTAGGCCTGTTTTCTAACAAATACCTGTATCTTTGTGCTATAAATTTAATTAGGTATTTGAGTATATACCCCCATGATGGTTTTCTTTATTCCTGGGTATCTCTCTTTGTTATTCAGACCAAAGGGTCCTAGTACAAGGTTTCAAATAAATGAGCCCAAGAGCTTTAAACTTTAGAAGTGCCTCTGTCTATAAATAAACCTTCTATCATAGGAGAAGTATACAAGGAAGATGTAGCATTTGTAAATAATTAAAATGAGTCTTCTTTGCGTTGTGTACCTCCGCAAGTGTCTAAGTGCCTGCTTATTTCTCTTGTAGTCCTACCCACTTTCAGAGAAACAAATCAGATTTTATCAAAGCTAGCAGTAGAGTTTTCAGGGTTTTTGACTCTCTTCACAAACCAGATAGCATTCCCTGGCCATGTTTTAGAAAGAGAGAAGACTGTCTTCTTTATGAACATTTTCTTGTTATTTCAAAGTTTACAGCTACTTTCAGGTCAAAGTTATATAAAACTTGATTATATTATTTATACATCCTTGATAATTTAAAAAAATATAGAGAATGCTCATGAAAATAGTTGTACTAAGAAGAGCTATGTAATTCAATATAATTCACATGTAATTCAATAGCTTCTGTAAACTGTTTTTAAACAGTGGAATTATTCTGAATTGGTGGAATGCAACCAGAGGAGATGATGTGGCACAGTAAGTGTAGTGAGGCTTCTGTTGCACAAACAGAACGTTGTGAGCGTTGCGGCAGGTTTGATAGTGACACGCGTTACCTTCCCTGTTCTGTGGAGATGCTGTGATGTGATTTCTCTCCTGCAGGCCATCGCAGGTTGTCACTTCTGGTTGCCATTGGCTCGTATGTGCTGTGGTCCCACACGCTGCTGTTTGCAAAGTCACAAGCCATGTCGTAGTGTCTGGAAATATGTGTCATTCCTGCACATGAATGGACTAAGGAGTAAAATTAAGGCTATCTTAACTCACTTTTTCTGCTTGGAAAACTAATTTTCTACAAAATATGCGATTATAATTCTGAGTAATGAGTAAAACTTTGCTGAGTTCTTTATAGGTTGAGTCATGCGAATGGCTTAATATTTAGGTAATATCATTAATTAGAAGGAGGAGAGTCATTTCATTTGGAGGCTATTTTACTTTTGCATAGCAAATTATTTAAATCTATTCATTTTCTATGCTGACCTGTCCTAAGATATTATAGTTTGTTGTTTTTTTTTTTTTTTTTTAAAAAAAAAGAAAAAGATGTGCAGGTTGGTAGAAGTGGAGAAAGAGGCATAAAGTGTATTGGAAAACTACCAAATGTCCCCTGCAAATGGACCCTATTCAGAATCAGTAAGCGTATGATGAGTGAAGTGGTTTTGAATATCGCCTTTAGATTCCATGCTGTTACAAGGCCAGCCCCGAACATGGCAACTCTTATTTCCACACACAGTACCTCTTCACTCTCAATTTAACCCAAAAATCTGATGAACCCATTACTCCATACTTGATTTCATGGAACAAGGAGTAGATATAGTTACAAATGATCAATCACAAGCCGTGAACCAAAGCAGCAAGGCATTAACAATTCACACCATTTCGGTCCACTTGCTCAAGCAGAAGATGTGCCAGCATATTTAATGCACAGCTACTTCGTTCAGTTCAAGGAAAGACATGACTCATGCTCATTTTAGGAACTGAAGAGACTTCATAGGTTTTCCTCCCTACTAACCACCAAGTGTTAGAGTTTGCACTTCTAAACAATTAATATAACCAGGTGTTTGATAAAGGTCACAGAGATTGATAAGTTTTTAAATTAAATTTTGATCAGGTTAAAAATGAATAGAAGGGTGACCTGGGAAATGGTTCCCACAATACAGCCAAGTTCTATTGTACAAATTTGTATTGTACAACCAACATCTTGTTCAGCAGTCTTGTAACACTGTAGACCCCACAGGCACATGCCGTCAATTTAATGGGATCACTGAAAAAGCAAAGCAGCTGTGAAAGATTGCTTTAAGTACAGCAATCGTGTGCTTGTCATTCTGTTCAATAGTGGAAAAATCCAAATTCGGATAGGCATCCGTATTTAAGAAAATGACTGCTAAAGCTTCTCTCGTAAGTACCTTGGGGACAATACGATTTGACATATAGCATGTAAACAAAAGTACACAGCAGCTGTTAGATTAGTTTTTGTTTGAGTAAAAACACACTGGCATAATTTAAACAACACAGGATACTGCATGTTCTCTGTCATTCAGTTTCCCTATACAAACAGTCCATGCCAGTCGCCCTGGACAAAGAGTTGTGTGGTGTTTACTAAAAATAAGAAACAGTGAAGTCCAGTGTCTGTTAGCACAATCTCATGCCCTCTGTGTAATATACATACACAGTGCAGTACATATTGAAAGTATTTCAGGGAACGCCTTGTCCTGAGGAGGCCTTCATAGAATTTATAGTATTTTGATTATATTGATTTTTTTTTTCTCCATAGCAGTGAAAGTGTTAATGTTTTCTTTCCTGTTATTGTGATACTGTTGTTTGTTCAAAAATACTTGTACTGTTCTGTAGGTTATTTTCTAAGAGATATTGACGTAGAAATGAACTCTGCATAATACTGCATAATGTTTATGCTGCAATAATGTCATGAGTTTAAGTAAGAAGAGAGTTAACAAACTGAATTTGGGGGGATTTGTTTTTATTTTCTTGCAGTCCTCTTCTGATGATTGCAAATTGCGAGAGGGTGGTTTTCCCATTCCTTTACAAATGTTCTGCTTACTTTTTGTGGATATCCTACTGGGTTTTGGATTTCATGCTTTATGTTACTCCATTTGATCAACACTGCACTCTTATAATTTTCAGCATGTTTAAAGACAAGACAGAACAGCCTGTTTGCCACAGTGACTTCATGCCATCATATCCATCAAGTTAAAATCTCTGGGTTTTTTTTTAGGGAAAATATAATCTCTGTTCTTCAGAGGAGTGTAAAATTACACCATCAAACAATTATTTTCTTCAGGGAAATTCAATGTTTGTCATGTGATATCAAGTTAAAAAATCAATAAAAGAGAGAATAAAAGCAATAAAGGTGTATTTACAGTGCTCTTCTTAGCTGAGGAGCAAAGATCCCTGGGTACTCCCCTTCTATCTATGGCTGACTATCTAGCAGCTAAGACTGCTGCAATGGTACATTTAATTCAATTAAAAAAAAATGCAGGTGTGTTCTAGTGCAGTATTTTAAATTCTACATAAAAATGATAAAGAAAAGCGATTTTGTCTACCATTTAAGATATTTTCCGTAACTTCTGCCTACCTTCCTTTGCCCAGCTGTCCTTGAAGGGAAGTTTCCTTCCTTTGAAATGTATTTCACTTTCTGATCAAGGACTCATTTGTCATCACTCCCTCTCAGGAATTCTGTAAGTACCTCAATAGCACCTCTAACCTCCTGAGAGACATATGTCATGATGAGTTGTTCCTAAACCTTACTGGTTAACTCATGCCCTTTCTTTCCAAGGGTTAGCCTTTGCCTTCTTTTGCTATGGTTGACACACTATTATTGAACTTCATAATCCTGCTTCATAGTTCAATGTTTGTAGTGTTTGATCAGCTATAATGTTAAATGGACTATGTGATCCTTGACAATAGACTTGTAAATCTCTGCAAAATTTTGCTTACAGGTTCTTTTCCCCTTGCTTTGTAGACTCTGGTCTGTACAAAGCTGTAACATCAAAGCACTCTAGTGGAGTTGGGAGACATTTTATGAACTCATTATTGATCCTCTTTTGATTTTTAAAAGGGTATTAGTTCCGATTAATGCCTTGTTCGTTGTATGTAAGTCACCATGATAGCAAGAAGACTGAAAATAACTATATATCTAGAAACAAAAAGGTTAAGTATGGAATGAAGCAAATACACTTATGGATAGAATCAGCTGATATTTATGGAAATGATTATTGCTTATAGAAATTTATTTGGATCTGATACTCTGATGACTAAATTGGGGTTAGGCTTGTCTGAAAGAGGTGACACTTTGGATCTTTTCACTTCCGAGCTACCCCAGCAGGTCCTGGAACTGTCCCATCTCTGGTCCCAAAGGTCATTTCTTTCAAAGAAGGTGCATCAGGATGGCCACATAATACTGATGTTAAAATTATTTGTGGTAAAATAACTAATAGTATTATAATTAGCATTCAAATGTAATATCCAATTCCAGTATGTACACAGTTTCTTGCAGCTGTGTTTCAGTCTTCTTTCAGACTTTGAAAAGCAGCACTAATTGTGTTTATCCTCATTTCTGTTTGTAATTATTTTCTTATGGTTAAAAGCGCTGGGTAAAAACCTTCTTATGTTATTTGTAAAACTTCCAGAGACTTCCATGTGATCAGATTTTTGTCCTTTTGTTTGAACAAAGTATGACTGTAACTAATCCGCATAACATGAAACGTGGATTCCATTGATGATTCTGCTCGCTTAGACCTGAAGTATATTCACTCCTGCCAGTGTTCCTGGTGAAACTTCATTCATTACCTCATCTGATCTTCTGAATTGTATGTCTGAGTTCAACGTTAAGGAGTAAATGCATTATTAGAATAGTCTAGAAAAGTATTAATTCACTGATTGTCATCTTGAAATTATTTTTGCTTACGTTCAATTTCATGGCCATATCCTGACAAACTGTGTTTTAAAAGCAAATATTTAATGCTATACAGTATGCATTCTGGTTTGGAGTCTTTGATGGCTTATTTTGAAAAAGTTTTACAGTATTACTTTTTATGCATATTAACCTTGTTGAGTGAACCCCCATCAGCCTTATTTTGTGAAGTCTGGTCTCCCTTTAGATAAATGGGATTTTTATTGTAAACTTAAATATGGACAGGGTTTCAGCTCATTTTCTTTACTGAAGTTCTTCAGACCATTGAACCCATGTACATGTCTTTCAATGTCTTCTTACGTTGCTTCTCTCTCCCCATTTGGCATTGATAGAAGCTTCGTTAGACCATTTTCTACTTCTGTAACGAAGTACCTATCAGACTTGCAGACAATTCTAAATTACTTTGGAAGAGTCAAGTGATAGGTTTTCATTCAAGAAATGACTTAAAGGGGTTTTGTTAACCGTGTAGATAGTCCTTTAGATCCAAACAGAGCTTTCATGGTGCTTTTATTTATTCTTATATTCGTGCATTTTGCTGAACTGAGATTGTACAGGCTTGTAAATATCACAGCAACATTGTGACTTCGGTGGGGCTCAAGTAACTAAATTTTAATGGCTTTGCCAACTAATTCAGAAAAGCATTTTGTGCTAGGAATGGAGGATGTTAGGAAGTAGGTGTGAGAATTTCTGCTGAAGAATGAAACTCTCAGGATTATTTATATGAGAATTCATAAAATGACTGACTAGATGATAAGATTATATCATGGAACTGTGGAAGTCAGAAGACCTGGATTTTAACGTGATTTTTAAAAAAGTAATGCCTTTCGCTAAAATAAACACATTTTTTTGCTTAACGATGTGCTTAAATAATTCATAAAATACACCGACTTTAGAAAAGGTAAAGTACAGTCTGTTATATGTTTACCTATTTCTTTGTCTTTAAAGATGCATTTAACTGTATGATATTTTCCTTCTATATTTGTCCAGAAGTCTCCAGTTCCAAAATAACTCACCTATGAAAGTTTCTTAACTAAGTTCTCTTTGTTCTCACGTCTGAGTGAACAGCTATTGAGCCTAAATATTTGCTGTATCAGAATGAAAAGTTTGTCTCGTATTCTCAATAAAATATGTAAAGTGTAATTCATCCACTGATATTTTCTCTGACAAAACCTGTAGTTCTTTGTTAGTATTTATGTACCTAGGAAATCCACCATTTATGTCTATATGGCAACTATGAATCTTTATGACCAAAGATTGACTGGATGGGAAAATTATGTATATAATTTTATTTGCGTTGTTCACAAATGTGCTTTATATAGTTTATTATTACTGTTTTTTTTTAATTTTCTTGTATATTACTAGTAAAAACAGATTTTATTGTTGTTTTCTTTTTCCCCTTCCCCATGAAATGCTGCTTAACGCTATTTTATTTTGTCATATAATAAAGGCCCATGTACACATTACACAAACATATCTGCAAAGCACATGCATCTCAGTGATGCCTGAAGCCAAAATAAGCATTTCTTATTTGTCACACATATTGACATTAGGTCCTTTCGAGAGAACGCTTTCAACCTTTACCGTGATTTGAAATCTAAGAGCAGCAAGAAAAAGATCTTGTTGAGACCATTGCCATGAATCAATTTTATCTGTCTTTTCGTTTGACCTTTGCTTGTTATTAAACAGCTACATTGAGCATTTTTATTTGTTCGAAGTTGTTTATTTGAGTAGCGGCAATGAGGTTATGATAAAATGGCTTATGAGGGTGTTGATTATATTTTATGAATGTTACCATTTATAATACAGTAGGTATATGCAAGCTCCTCAACAGGAAACTGTATACAGAAACAACATGGATCTTGCAATTTTATCAGGACAATGCAAGTAGATTTCAGCAAGGTTGGTTCCAACTCATCTGTGATAAATGAGAAGATAAGGCAATCAGTGCACACCATGACACGCCGTGCAGCTAGTTAGGCACACTTCAGAACTATTCAGGTGTGCGCGCGAAGCTTATGAGTCTTTCATGGGGGGTGTCTCGATATAAGTACGTCCTTCATGGTGGTCACTAGAAATGCAGGAGTTGCTTTTCCAAGACTTAACCCAGGTCAGATATAAATAATAGATATTAAGAGTTAGTTCTGATGCTGAGGCTGCGTTAGAGGCTGTATATTTCAGTTAGGTCAAAAGAATGCATTTTCTTTTTGCTTTTTTTTCCCCTTTTTCTTCTTTTCTTTGCATAGCTCCTCTGCTTGACAGATGCCTGAAAAATTCCATCACACCTTTGTGTGGACATGTTTGGGTCTTTAAGGAGAAGCTTTCAACCTCTCAGGAGCAAAGATTCGTATCCAAGGAGTTCTATTGGCCCTGCACCAACGACTAAAGTCTGCAAACTGTTGCAAACAGGTGAGTTGTCCCACTCTTTAAAAGTCTGCTTTTCTGTTTTCTTTTTCAAATGTACTAATTGTAGAAAACCAACAACTGGCACTGTGTCATAAAGAAGTGTGACACATATTGCATAAGCTGCAGTGCCTTTTAGGAAAATGAAATGCTTCTCCTATAATTGCAAAGGCAACAATAAATGAGTTAATTGTGTCTCTCTTTTGGTGTGGGATGTCATATGGCTCATCTTTTCTTGCTGCATACTGTGCCTGGCTACGCTGCTCGTTATGTGGAAATTCTCTAAAGCAATCATTTTTCACTGCTTGTTCTGCACATGCAGTTTTTAATGGGCTCACAGATCTCCCCATAAAACTAATTTAAATAATTACTTAGTTGAAACATTTTTTTTAAATAAATAAATGAAACACTTCAAGTATAACTGGTGTTGCATTATGAAAAATTGAATAAATGTATAATATTTTAAAACCTCAATATTTTAATTACTATACATGTGCCATTAAATAAATTTACCAGACGTGCATTTGAGTTTGAAAGTATAATAGAAAACATATGCTGAATATACTGTTCGATAGTTTGGGAGCAAAAAGATGATTTATTTTTTATTAATCAGGTGTTTCATTTTAGGAAATGTAAGTAAAACCCCACTGCTCTTGTTCAGCATAGTTACTGAAGTTCATGTATCTGTGTAAGAATGTACATATTTTTAAGGATTAGGTGAATACTTTGTAAAAATAGTAGATATAGAGATTTCCCCGGGGAAGTGTTATGTAGAAATTAAACAAGCAGCTTGGAACCTCAGATTTGGAAATGGTCTGAGGCCCCGAGTTAAGAAAACTGCATCAGGGAGAAGGACCCTGTGCAGGGAGGGGGAGGAGAGGTGGGAGCAGTGTCAGTCACTCTGTTTATACAGCACCTCCTGCTGTCAGATCCATACACAGAAATGAGAATTGACTTGGGAAGAGACTATTCCTGGCTAATCGCCGTCCGCGAGGGGAAATCAAACAGAACTAAAAACAAAAAGGAGAGAGCATGTGTGTGGGAGAAACAGGCAGGAAAGAAACAAACAAAAAAAAAAAAGAGCAGAACTTGTTTCAGAATGTTTTTGAGTCAGTATAGTGCTATATTAAAAAGTGAGAAGTATCTTTACACTTTGTGCTGTTAATTCTTCACTTTTAAGACAATGCTACCCATCAGAAAATCTTCAGAAATAACATGTATCACTTTCTGGGGCCTTAACATATAATATTCACTCTTAAAAAAAATATACATAAAATGCATACAAGTATTTAACAAGCATAATGGTAATTAGTAGAACAGACAGACAATGGAGTTTCTTAATAAAAATTCATATGCAAGTCATTTATTGACTACTTTTTGCTCTTCTCTGTGAAGAACGTACAAAGACATTTCAGTAAATTAACTTATGTTAATCATTCCTCTGGAGGATTATCCAGCAGAGTTCAGTTGAAAACTGTAAATGACAAGAAAAATATAATAATTTTAGTAGATTTGAAATCTCTTCTAAAGACAAATGGTTCTTATTATAAAGAGAAAGGCTTGAATATAGACATATGTTCAGTATAACCATGTTGGACATTTTTAACTTATAGTAGCTCAGACTACGAGGATAAATGTCAGGACAGTTATGACAGTTGTCTACAAAAAACTAATGATTAAAATATTTTAATGAACATTTCAGACTGGTTTAAGTGCTTAAATGAGAATTTTACAGCATGAGGGTGTTAAATGCTTTGTGCAGTTAATGTGATGAAAGCTTGTATTATTCTGAATTATATTACCTCAATGATACAACATACAATTCAGCTTAAAGTGTCTCTCTGTAAATTTTTCCATCTGTTTCCTAACTGAGTTGTGTTAGTACTGAACATAAATGAAATAATTACAATAATTGTAGTTTATGTTACACTATAGGTCTAATGATGCACCTCACTATAAGCTTACTATATTCTGCATCTGTTGTCCTTTTTTTCCTAAATAACTAAACCAAGTTTATTTTGTAAAAAACACATTGGGATATGATTCTGATCTAAGATTAGGATGCACGCTAATAAAGAACCAAGGCATTAAATCAAAATACTGTCATTTGTCCTGTTGTGCCAAGGCCTGACAACATAATGCTGTGATGACTGCATACAGTATTCATACCAATAAAACATCTACCCAGTATTTGACAACATAAATCGAAATCAAGGAAATATATTTAATCTCATTGTTATTTCTGTGTTTAGATTTTTTTATATTTACTTTGTATTTTCATTTAAATCAAAACGAAGTTTAAAAAAAGGGAAAATTCATTCAGTGTTACCCTGCTAAGACATCATAGTCTGTCAATTGAAATCGAATAACACATACAACTAGTAAGATGCTAATACATGTACTTCTATTAAAACCCATCTGGACCTCAGTTTAAAATGTATGTATTGAATTAAAACAATTCGTAATTTCTCGTCCACACCGTGCACTGGTTGCACAGTGTTGTCTTTATAATCACTCTGTTGCTTCTTGCCCCAGTGGAAGGAAACAGTGAGGAGCTACCGTAGCTTTGCTATAGTCTTTGTATCCTTTTATAGAGTACAATCAGGATTCTTCAAACGATATTCCTCGAGAATGATATAGATGAAGTAAAACAGGTGAAACTGAGAGAGCACTTGAACTTTGGGAAATGGTTTGTGCTTTTCTCTAAATAAAGGAGAAAGGAAGAAAATCCATACATATAAACACTATGCTACAAAAGCCTTCTTTTTTTTTCTTCCTTTAAACTCTTTCTAATTGCAATTACTCATCTATATAATAAGTTTGAATCTTCACTAAAATTTTGACAAAGCTTATATTGACATTTTAATGCCATGAATTCTGTGACTGTAAGATACAGTTTTCTAGCAAAAAAAATTAATATTTAAACAGCAGTGCTGGTAGAATTATTGTACTATTAATATTTCACATGATAACCTTTTGCCTTGCTGCTTTAATCATGCTCCTTTGGTATCTGTTGGAATTTCTGAGATTCCCAAATATATCCGAAGGTTAAAATCAGTTCATTAAATATATAATGTATGCAATTGGGTGAATGCACGTGAGACAATTTTTAAATCTTTTTGTCAAGCCACTGTAGTTTGTATTAAAAATGATTTTAGGAAGAAAAAATATTATTGAAATGGAATTGCTTTTAAATGAGATGTAACGCATAACAATAGAAATAACATTATAGCGGAGAGTACGGGCTATCGTCAACACTTGAGAGATGGGGGATGTCCGTCTCATTAGCATTCTTCATCTGTAGTGGTGGTGGTGGTGGGGGTGTTGGAGCAGGAATGCCATTGTGCTGGGTTCCAGTGTTTGGGGACAAACACTGCTGTGGAGGGAACGTGTGAAAGGGCCCCAGTCCTGGCAGTGAATGAGGAAGGCTGTGCTTTCTGTGCGCTTCAAGCAGGGAAGCTGTCACTCACAGGCCTAGCCCAGCTAAACAGAGGCCAAAAGAGAGGCCTCAAATACCTTTTAAAATGATATTAATGATTTTTAAATGTTTTCTCCATTTAGAATTACGCTTTGTTCATGCTGTTGATCTGTCCTTTACTAAATAATATAAAACATATCCGGACGGGTAAATAGAAGAATTATCATTGCCACATTATTATGGAAAATGTATATGTATAAACATTTGAGAATCAAAAGTTTCTTTAAGTATATTTACATGTTTTTGGACATGTGTTACTTATAAGGGTTTAGCAAAATTTTAATGTGATAGTTAACAAATATAGCCAGTCCTAAGGTTCTGTTCTCTGTGCTTTTATTTTTACTGGCAGTGTGTTATGTGTGGGGATGAGGGGACTGAGCTGGGACGAGAAGTGGCAGGAAATTGTGCTGAATGTTCATTAGCTTGATCTAGCAGAACTTACAGTAATAGTAATTCGTCATTTGAACCATGCAAATTACAATACATTTTAATAATAGAACTGGTATGGAAAATAACCACAGGAAAACATGAGAGAGTAAAATTATTGACTGATTCTACTATTCCCTATTTTGGGTATGGGAACACTGGCTTAAATGTGCTGTTTCAAAACTGTATGTCCAACAGCTTTTCTGTTATCATTCTAAGCTGCACCCATAAACTCTGTAATTCATAAGGTTTTCCTCATTTTGCTATGCAGATCCATAAAGATTTTACTGAATTTTAAACTGAAAGAGTGCAAATACCAGAACAAATAAAAAATGAAGACTATTTTCTTGCATCATTCTCTTAGAACTGCTGACTCAAGTGCTGGAGGTTGAAAACATCTGTGATACGCAAACAAAAGCTTTTCTCCATAACTTTTCTTTTTTTGTGGTTTATAAGAAACAGATCTGTCATTACTATCCAATTGGCTTTCACAGATTTCAGTAATCACATTGTATACTAAGACTTCTAATAACTTCCCTCCCCCCGCTCCCTTACAAATAAAATATAAACTAGATGTTAGGTATAATAATTTCTCAGGGGTTTTGGCTGGCAGAAACTAACAAAATATCAAGTTTTTTTAATCAATATGTTTTTCCTGACATTTTTATATCCATTAGTTCATAGAGTTATCAGAAAATTGTAGCAAAGGATACTTACCCTGTTTATAATGCTGTTTTCAGAAAATCAGATTATATTGTGATAAAGGTGGAAAAGTAATTATTAGATACTGTTTGAACAAAAGGAAGAAATTTTCCAAAATGTTTAACTTGATTTCCAGTTCAAACCAATCTTGTATTTGTGTTTTTATGGTTTTGAAAGTGTATTCTTAAAATAACATGAGTATCACAGCCTCTCTTCAGCATTCACCCCCCAGCTTTTTCTAGACTTAAATATTTGTTTCCTCTTCCTTCCAGCTTCTGCTCTGCTAATTTTATATGACATTGACTCACACTATTGAAGAGGTGTTAAGTATCTTTATTTCCTTCCTTATAGGTCACAGAAAAATAGATTTGTTTTGCTTGTTTGACCTATGTAGGGACCACTCAAGCAATAATCCCATGTTAAAGTGAACTCTGTGTAGAGCAAGATTCTGCATGAAAACTGTATGATTTCAGCGTAGTTTCTTATTAAAAGAATATAAAAATAGTGCTTCAGTCATTTTGAAATTGAAAGAGAAAACTGCCCTCTTGATAGTTTGGAGAAGCGATTCTTAGAATGTTGTGTTGTTTATAGATTTGAGTGATGGTTGAGATTTTTCCCACAACTGAGCTGCGTTCTAGTTACCAGAAGTATTTTAAGAACCTTAAACTTGTGTCTTTTTCTAAGTGTCATGCCTTGAGCAGGCCTAACATCAGTTAAATGAAGTGAAAATTGCATTCTTGTCTTGATAGAGATGAAAATGGATTTCTGGTCATGAAATAGATGTAGTTGTCACTTTTTTAAAAAGGTGTCAGCAGTTTGCTTCAGCAAGTAAGGTGCCAATTCACTATGACAGTAAACTTGTGATCTGAGCAATCAATAAAATGCTTCAATAACTTCTGCTTCATTACACTTATAATAAGAGGCTATAGATCTGTGGCACATAAAATGTTGATAAAGAGAATATGTAGGGACTTAGTGTGACATTTTGTTTTAGTAATACAGTAAGTGCAATGTTGCCATCTAGAGTTTGTGCATAGGTAATTATTCTGAAAGCAAAAGCTGTAGTGAAAAAATAAACATTGATATTTCAAAGCCCTATTTATTTCCATCACTTAATGGCAAATACGGAATAGTTCACTTGTCTTGTCACAAAATTGTTTAGGTCAGGAAAAGTGAGGCAATTTTTAGTATTTTTCTGCTTTTTCATTTGTTAATGTGTAAAACCACAATTCCCTCCCACCCAACCCAACAATTAAATTAATGTAATAAGCAATTCTCACCTAAATAGATTTAGTTGTTACTAGCTACTAACAAAAATTACAACATTACATTGATTTGACACCTGTAAGGGGGATAACGGAAGCTTTGTATTCACAGTGAGTCAATGTGATATTTCAGATTCTGACCAAGTGTTCTTTCAGTTGATTTACGTATTATGAGACCATAAATGGCTCCTGCTGCTTCTTCATAAACATACATTGCAGGGGAATTGTCTCTGAGCTATTTATCTTGTAAAAAAATTATTTTGATATGTTAAATAGTTTTTTTCTCCTTTTAAAATGGATGGCACCTGATTGATACAATATATAAAGAGTTTCCACTATATGCCATATTGCATTTCAAATAACTAAAACTTCATTTAGATCTAGAGAGAGTTTTACTTCCCAGGGAAATTATTGGAAATTCTAAATTCTTCTGAAATATATTTTCAAAATATGTGAGACCAATAGTTCTGTCTACCAAGCATGAAGAATGGGCTTGTGGAGTTCAGCAATCTAGAAGTGTTTTACTCAGTTAAAAAGAAAAAATGCTTGAAATTATTGAGAACTGGGTAATTAAAAACTTCTTTGTATATGAAAAGCTAATGTGCGTACGTGCACAGATACAACATGTTTATTAAGAGGTTGACTGATTAAACCTTTTCCTTTTTATAAGCAGCAAGAATAATTTTGGGTCTGGTTTTCCTTCTTTGGTATGTAATTTATAAACAGTTTTTCTTTTGAGTAGCGGAGCATTGCAGTATCGGAACTGGGGTGGCTGTGGTGCTGGTTTCCTCTTTCCAATGAGGTAACTTGTGCTCTGATGAGGTGGTTCACTAACACTGTCCCATACTTTTTCACCATGGTTTAATTGTGAATTCCTTCTGCACAGAGAATATATGGGCGAGAGTAACTGGAAATATGTTGGAAATTGTGGGAAGGAGTTAAACGAATACTTAAAAATGTCATTTCTGGATTGATTTTCACCATGAACTACCATTATTTTTTCCTTCTCCCTCTTCAAATATGAATGTTCGCTAGAGACATATGGTTCACGCTAAAAAATTATGTATTAGTCAAAATGTAGACCACAGATGGGGGATGATATTCTTTTGCAAATTAGAAATTAAGCGACAATTTGGGATTAATGAAGTTTTAATTATAGCAGAGTTCAACATCTTTGTCCAATGCATTTGCCACTCATATTTGATGAAGCCTCACTAACCACAAGCCAGTTCACCTTTTAAAGATGTGGAGTGCTGAGGTGTCTCCTGCGTAATCAGGTGAATCCAAATGGGGTGTAGGTTCTTTGGTGATGACAAGGCCGAAAGGGAAAAAGAATTTGTTACTTTCCATTTTTTTGCCAATCTTGGAAAGCTGGATTACTATAAAACAATGCCTGTACATATTGAAAGTAATGATTCTCCACACAGAACTAAGAATTTAACTTTTTTGAGCATTTAGAATTCATAAACTCTAACGATACACTATCTTTGACTTTGATGGCACATAAAATAATAGTGATCATCTGCGTCCAGGTTCTAAAGATTTGTCAGACAAATGATTAAATTCCTGTATTATATGTCCTTATGCACATTGATATTATTTCAGTTCATCTCAGACTACCTTTCTTTCTTTAGAGATTGTGCAAAGTCAAATCACATGACATTTATCATGGACTAAAAATGGATAAATATTCACTCGTTTAGCTCAGTTGACAAAGGGTAGGTTGTTAAAGTTATTTGAATGTTTGCCTGAATCTGAGGGCACCAAGAGATTCTTCTAGTATAACTAGGCTTGCAATAAATTACTGAGTTTTCAATTTTGTTCAGTTATTCAGAATTAACAAATGTTAAATATGTCTGTTGAGCAGGAGAAAGATGTCTTTAGTAGTATTGTTCATAAATGTTCTATACACCCATGTAGTTTTATGCAGAAAAGACTGAATCAAGATTAGTTTCAGAGGTGTTGATGTTATGTAAAGAATGTGGACTATCCCCTGCATAAAGATGGGACTATACTTGCAGTACTGTCCTGTTACCTAAATGTAGCACTGACTTTTGTCCTTATTGTGAGTTAACTGAAATGCTGCGCAATCATTAGATCTACTCTTTGAGATAGTTCTTCCACTAAGCTTATTAAAAGTTGTTAAGATTTTAAAAAAAAAGAGCTCAGTTTAGAACTTTCTGAATATACTGAAAATAAATCATTACATTTTACAACTTTGAAAGTAATTACAGAATTCTATTCCTAAAGTCAGTGGAAGTAGGCTTGACAGATTTTCTCTAAATTACTCAACCACCTACAGGTATTATTGCCGAGATTCTTCTGAAATGAGAATAAATTTTATAGAGTTACAACAGCACAGTGAAAGGATATGTTTGATAGATTCCCTGAACTGTTTCAACACCCACAGGTATTATTTGTAAGAAAACAATCATGCAGAGTCTTCAGCTGGTTAGAGAGGGCATGGCATTCCATCTTCACCTGACATCCTATCTGTTCTCTCCACATCCTGGGCCCCCTGCTACCACCCACTCCTCCCAAAACAAAGCTCACCAAGAGAGTTTTGTGTGAATGGACAAGAATATGAATGTTTTTTAAAGGAATCTGAACAGTTTAGAAAACACATTGTTTGTGGGTGACGAAAAGGTTTGAGGTGGGAGAAGAAAAACTGTCTTTAGGATTGATTAGTATTCGTCACTTTCTTTCCTAATTAGTCAATGTTATTCTTTGATTGTTAGAACCTCTCTGAGGTAATTATTTACTGCCTTAAAAGCTGAGTGTAAGAAAAAAGACCCAAAAGATGAAACCAAAGATTTTATTCACTTTATCTCTCACTTTTTCATTTGATTTGCATATACCACTCAAGTTTATCTTTTCAATAATTCTAAATAATTCATTATAGGTTCTTCAAGCACAATGTGTAAACTTTGCCTATTTAAGTTTTAACATGAGGATATTAGGTCTTTAAAAATGAAACATTATGAAGTTGCACATTTCTCAAAGATGCTTGTTTCATGTCATGGTTTTATTTCCATAAATTAATTTTAATTTATTTCTGTGATGCCTAAAAGATCCAAAAAGACTAGACCCGTTTATAGTGCATGCACTAGTTATATCATATGTTACACAAATGTAGCTTCCTGTACCTTATACCATAATTTTATTCTAATTTAAAAGACTGCTATTATGTATTATACTCTGAAATTTGTCCATTTTTCCAAAGATTTTTTAAACTTTTTTCCATTCTTTTTAATAAGCTGCTGCATTTGTCATTTTGAAACTTGATTGATTACTATAATTCAGTATTAACAAAATAAATATTACCGTTTAAAAATTAAACTATTCAGTTTTATTTGTAATAAATTAGGGATGTAAATCTTCTCAATTTATGGTGACTTGCAGGTTTTAAGGACATTAAATTATTCCTAAAGTTTCTTCCCTAGCAAGTGACACTAAATCCAGCTTTTCATTTGTCTTGCTGCACAATTTTTGTCATAACTCTTACACTAAGAAATAGAGCAATTCCTTATTTAACTTTGTACATATTAAAGTACTTAAATGCTAGGATGCCAGGCTGGGCTGGCTTAATGAAATATTTTCTTAAGAGCATCCAGAACATTAGAGAGTTCTGTTGTCCCAACTCAGGGTGCTGCAGCCCTGTTGTGTTCAGATCTGATTTATGAGCTGCTGTCTTTAGTCCACAACTAGTGATAAACATCTGTATCCTCGCACTATTCTTGTTCAGGATCTCATGTGGCAGGAGCAGGATAGGAAGCAGAATTGCAATCCTGGATTTCAGCAAGGCAAACTTCGGCCTTCTCAGGCAATTGCTAGGAGAAATCCCATGGGCAAGGCTGCTTGAAGGTAAAGGGGCCCAAGATAGTTGATCAGTGTTCAGGGACTGTTTCTACGGGGCACAAGATCAGAGCATCCCGACACGTAGGAAGTCAAGGAAGGGAGCCAGGAGACCTGCGTGGTTAAACAGGGAACTGCTGGGTATGCTCAAGTGGAAGAGTTTATAGATCATGAAAGGAGGGGCTGGTCACTTGGAGAGAATATAAGGCAGTTGTCAGAGGGTGTAGGGTGTTCCTACTCCTGCAGGGGGATTGGACTGGATGATCTTTTGAGGTCCCTTCCAATACCTGACATTCTGTGATTCTGTGATTCAGTCACCAACCTGGATTTCTTTTCCAGCTTGATCTTCTCTGCAGATTATCTTCTGCACAGACACATTGCCCTCTTAAAATTTCAGTATTCTTGCCTATTTCAGTAGCTTGAGAAATTCGTTATCCGACTGGTTCTGCAAGTTTCACTTTACTGAATGGCAGCTAAGGGGTCATCAGTCCTGCATTTTTTTTAATACATTATTTTAGCAAACAAAATAAGAGTTCTACCTTATTGGACTTCTGAAGAGGTCTCACAGACAACAGGCAGGCAACTGAGACAAGAATGTGTCTCAGCCTGTGCCATGAGCCAAAGTGGTGATTCACTCTTATTGTGAATCTTTTTCCACCGTTGCAGCAAAGAAATTACTTGCCAGTATTTTTTGCTGAGCCATTGCAACTGAGTTCTGTGCCACTTATCAAGTTGTCACACTCTAGTGTCTTGTATAGAAAAAATGATTTCACATAGTTTCTAGGTAAGCGGGATTTTTTTTTTCCCAGTTTAGGTCCTGAAGTCCTAAAGACTGCAGTTCGGAGTAAAAATGAGGTTCTATTGGGCTAACAAACCCAATACCAGTATTTTATAGCCATAATTCTGTGTAATGATTGTGCAATCATTGTGAGTTGGCCTCTTGGTCAATGTTGCCATCTGTTTGTTGGTGCAGAAGCAAACTTTTTTCTTAGCACAGCCTGATGTGATCCTCAAAGTGCTTCAGAAGAGAACTGAAAGAACATTTTTGTGTTAAATCTTACTTACAGTCCACTGTCACTACTGATCTGGACATCTCTGGTGTCAGAAGGAGAAGACTTATGTAGAAAGAAGAAACAGTAGGTGAAGGAGGAAAAAATGGTCTTCAAAGTGTATCACCTTTTATATTGTGTAAAATTTTAGTTTCGATATATAAATTGAATAGATACTTTCTGGGGATAGGGAATTGGGGAAATTTACGGAGAGAAACTAACAATAGCAGACATTCACAGTGAGTGTTTTAACCTTTAATTCATGTACAATTTGGACAACCATGTTTAGGACATAAATTCTTTATGCATTCAGCTACACTAGATCAATGAAAACACCTACTTGACATCTGTTTCAATGCATGTGATTACCCACCTGCAAAGTGCTGTTGAAAAGCTTAGATGGAAATTAAATTTTAGAGATGAATTGATGGTACGTCATTTTTGAAGTATGGTTTTATTTGTAGTTTGGATTATCAATGTTATAGCATTGTGGGTTGTTTTCTAATATGGAAAACCACAAGTGAAAATATACTGCAATCTATATACCACTATATGGGATCAGTTGTCCAGATATAGAAGAACTAACTTTACCTAGTTACAGAGTCATCAGTATAGGTCAATATGCTGGCAAATACAAAAATATTACATTAATTCTATCTATTAAAACTGCAGCAGAAAAATATGTTTGTTCTCCTTTCCACTGTTTTTAACTCCCTCCCAGCTTACTGAGAAAGTCAAGTAAGCCTTGTACCGACCAACTGCTTGAAAGCGGACTATTTTTTGGAAAACTTGTCAAAAGGTGATTATCAAAAGAATAATAAGTTGCTGACAAGATAACAGTCAATTGTGAATTACTGAAGAAGTTTTAAAAATGTCTGTGAAGCACAGCAATGGAATTCTGCTGGTAAGACTGAGTGCTTGAAATTCAGTGGTCTAATTTGTCACTTTGGTTTAGTGTGTACATCACTAATTTGCTAAATTAAGTTTGTATGTGTAACACTGGAAAGTGTGAGATTTCATTCGTGCTGTTTGGATTAATAATTATTTACTTAATATTTACAAATTTTTATTATTGAATATTGATTAAATGTTTGCACATTAAGTTATAATACATGAATGGGATGAGTTAGAAAAAAAAAAAAAGAAGAATAATGTTTTTACCATGAGCGTGGTGAGACCCTGGCCTAAGTTGCCCAGAGAGGTGTTGATGCCCCATCCCTGGAGATGTTCAAGACCAGGCTGGACAGGGCTCTGAGCAACCTGAGCTGGGTGAAGATGTCCCTACTCATGGCAGGTGGGCTGGATTAGATGACCTTTAAAGGTCCCTTCCAACCCAAACTGTTCTATGTTTCTATGGATGAATATGGAAATGTTTTGAAGATTCTGTGTGGTAACATAGTTGGCTTTCATGTCTCAATCCTTCAAAAGCTTGAAATAAAAGTATACTTAGTTGTTCTTCATTCTTTATATCTTGATTCCTTGTCAACTTTGTCAAACCTATGCTTTCTCCTGAATTTGCTTAGAAAAAACCCATCTTTTTATTTATTGAAATAGTTTTGTTTTACTTTGTGATACATTTTTGTTCAATTTAACTTGACAAATATGGATGTATTATTCATATGATACTCCAGTTATAATTGAGGAAATGTTAATCTTCTGTTTTGGTGAAATTCCAACTGATAGGACATTAAGTATGCAAGAAATCATGCTCAGCAGAAGAGTGGAAAGCTGAAAGGTATATCTTGTAAACTGCTTGTTTAGAGGGCGGAATTATTTTCATAGATTGCATCTGTACTCGTGGGGTAGGGAGTTGCAAATATCTGTACTCCCAATTTTTGTTCCTTTTTAGCACTGACATAGAAGACCTAAACAATTTTCCTTCTTCATAGAGTGCTGATTTGTCTGTAAACAGGCAGTTTGTGAACACTATAAAAAGCATTGATCGATTTGGACAGTCCTCTGGTTATATATCTTGGTCATACCAACTAAATATTTTTTCTGGATTGTAATGTGTTAGCTTACAACTAATTCATTATCCCAAGTGAATGTATAATATGTTGTTTATCTTATTAGCATTGAAGATGGGTATTTAAGAATACCATTCTCCTCTGAGACACAGAAAACTGCATAACAGGAATTCCTATGCACATCTGAAAAGGCCTATATTGATTATATGAATCTTCTCTACTTTTGTGAGCAAAACAAGGAAATCAAACTAAGTGCCCACATCTTTTTGTATCCTAGACTGATAGACAATCTCTGCAGCTTCCTGTAAAACACAGAAATCAGTAGTGGTAGTATTGATATCACTTTACACCAAACCTTAAGACACACTCGTTCTTTCTTCAAAATTACAGTAGACATTGGGAGCTCTATTTTCTTTGTGATCACTGAAGTTCATTTTGCAGTTGTAGTCTTATCTAAACTAGGTGTTACATTAAACATAAAAATGTTTGCAATGCAAATAAGTACTATTTTCCTGATAAATCCGGTATGAAGAACTGAGCACATGGTTAGAGAGAGTTAGGAATCTGTTTCACATCAAGAAGAGATTTTCCTGGGCCTTGGTTATGAATGGAAACGGACTCCAGCTATGAAGTTCCATAACAAATGGCAAGGCAGATTCTCAAGCCTAATGCTCTGGTTAGGAAGGTACCATTTAAAGAAGCTTCTGATTCCCTTTTCTTAGGCTACTCCTTCTTTGTAAGAAATTTTGTGATATGATCAAAGTCTCCATCAGGTATTGCATTGCTTAGTTACCACCAGTCCCGTGGGCAGATTGGTTCTCCTGGCTTGTAGTCAACACTTCATCCAGGTGAAGGACTTGCACAATATACAGTAAGTTAGATGCCGGAAAACCTTTACTGAATGAGGTCTATAAAAACTATATGCCAATTTTTAACCCTTTCAGATTTGTTAGACCATTTAACTAACATGTTACTATATGTAGTATCATGTTTTCTCTCTCCTCCTCCTCTTTCTCTGTTTTTTCTTTAAGTAAAATTACATGTTTCTTGTGTCATATAAACTAAAATTTAGTTTTGAAGATTACCGTAAATGTCACTGAACAATGGACATTACATGCAGGAAAACAACCTGATGTCAGGAAATATAACAATCAAAGGACTTTTTTCCAATGGCAATAGCATTTACATTGTTTCTAAATTACATAACTTTTTATTTGTAGGTGACCCGCTGTCTTTTAAGGAAAGGTGTAAATAAAGATGATTCCAGCTTTAATTTGTTTTAAAAAAGCATATTCTCCATTTATATAAAACATAGATTTTAAGGAAATGATTCCCCCTGTTGATCATACAGATAAATATTATTGCTGTGCTTAGTTCATAAGATACTTGCAGAGTCTTCTAAAGGGAGAAATTTGCTTCAAAGCTTATTCTTTTCACATTGTCATGGTTTAATTGCAAAGCGACAATAAACTGTGGCAGATGCTCTCTGTTAATCCCCCACCCTCCCCATAAAGGGAAAAAAATAAGTCCTCACTAAGGAAAGGTGATAGGAAGGAAAAAGGGAGAGAGACTTCAAGTAGGAAAGGTTTTAAAGGCTTTACTAATGCTACTAATAAATAGAGAAAATTATAGAAAATATATAAAACCGATCTTGAACACCCCGGGGAAGGGTTACCAATGCGGAGTTGACGTCACTCCAGCGGTGGCAGAGCTGGAGCTGACGTGGCTCCAGCAGCTGCAGGGCAAGCAACCGGGAGTCCTGGGTGGGACTTCACAGCAAACCAGAACTGGATTCAGGGATGCAGAGTCTCAGGCCTTGGATTTGCAGGGATGACAGGCAGGGTCCTCTTCAGATGTCGACCATGGTCGAAGAGAGCGAGACCCTCATGATCTCCCTCTTTTATAGGGTGTATGATGTGTATGGGATGGCATACTTGGTCAATTTTAGTCACTTGTTCTGTCCACCCCTCCTTGCAAACAAGACCCTCTTGTGACGGAATGTGCAAAATTTTATCAGAATTCTTGGCTTTCATAGCAGTAAATCTACACATGAGCCTGTCCTGCATTCCATTAGTCACCCTTATCAGTTCTGGCATGCAGCGTCTGAAAAACATGCAGTTATTTTCAGAAAAGTGCAGTTACTTAGGAGGTACTTGAAAGAACTTAACTGAAAGGAAAATTCACTAAAAGAGAACTGGTCTTGTTTTTAACAAAGCCAGGACACACATACAATTTAAAAAATGCATACACTTTGGTATGGTCACTAGTTTGCCACATTTGGTTTACATTTAACATAATGTAGTTGAATTTTACAATATATATTTTCTGCATGGATGGGTTTACACATAGCTCTTTCTCATAAAACTTTTGGGGGTACACACTTTCTATTGGCATTGTTTAATTTATCCTTGAAGAAAAAAATCACTCTACACATAGTGAAAACATATGCAAGTATCAGGCTTCTGTTCAGCCCTATGCATTGGACCAGTCTTATGGCTTCTCTTTGAATGCCAGTCACAGGATGCAGATATCATGCAGTATTACATATTTTTGCAGGGCTGGCATCTGGCTGCTCTGTAGATTCCTGAGGCAGTTCTGTCAGCACCGTTGAGATGCCTCCAGGTCTACCATGTGATTGAGTTGCAGATGGAACACTTGCGCAACGCACTTTTTCTTCTGTTAATCATAATAGTCTGTGATCCTTTTTTGTGAGATTGGGTATTTGTACATGCTTTAAAAGCAGCTATTCGCCACTTTTAAAAAATGAATTAAGCAGCCTTCAATTTTTAGAGAAAATCTTCATCTATTTTCTGACAATGCTGTAACGTGTTACAGTGTGCCTTTCCAAAGCCTTATATCTGACTGTTAGATTATTTATTTGATGCTATATAAATCTATTTTGAATAATTGCCTATCAAAATTCATTTTCTGAGTTTAAATACTAGCTGAGAAAAAAATCGGTGGTGAATTTAAGACAATTATTGAGCAAGTACTAGATTTGGGATACTTCTATTCATTGATGTTAAAGAACTGAAAAAAAATTATGCAAGATAAATAATATAATTTCTGAAGTAAAAAAATACCAAGTGCCATTTCTATACAAACATGTCTCAGATATTCATGGTATAAAATAGAATTGTTTCAGGTTATCCAAATGTTGATATTTATAACTTCTTTAGTGTGAAATGATGTAAGTTTATATTATATACAACATGTACTGAAATCTGGGAGATTTGCATTGAAGTATGGCTTATGCTTAACTTTGGCACGTAGAAGGACATTTCCTATCCTTACTAATTAAAAATATTAAAATATTCTAGCTTAATTATTAGAAAAACCTTTCAGCATAGAATTTTCTTTTATTTCCAGATAAGTTCATGGGTAGCAAATCCTTTAGTAAAATGGCAAAATTGTTTTGAGCATATCCTCATTGCATTTTATCATACTGTTTGAGAACTATTAATTCTTTGTCTTTGTAACAGTCTCAAATTCGTATTTACATAAAATCCTTCAGATAATTTCATTATTTTTTAATAGGGTTTCCCTCATAAGATTACAGCCTTTTCCAATAAATTGCAAATTATGCAAACAAAGTACGCCTACTTAAGTTTGGCAATTTTTCATTGCCAAATGACAATTGTTTCACTGTTCATTTGTTCAAAGGATTACTTTTTAAATTAGTGAATTAAAATGAAAAAGTGCATGTTTCTCTTCTCTTGTTTGTAACCCGTAATTTTCCTAAGGCCAATTTAAGGTATATTGTCTTTTAGAATGACATTAAATTAGACCTCAGTCATCTGCTTCCTGTCACTTTCTATTATTTTGTACTTGTTCATCAATCCTTGGGGGAAATCAAAGCCTGTGTGGCTCCCATTTGAATCTGCATAATTCTCAGTGATGGCTGGGTCAGAAGGTGCTTCCCCATGATATTTAAATTTCTACCATAACTAGAACCATTAACCCTTCAATGACGTGATCATTCCATTAATCTTGTTAGCATGGATTGTGTTATTCATTAGTGCAATAATTTAAATCTTAAATGCAACTCCAAGTTATGATATTTTGATATTAATAAGGATGTCAATGGGTTTTTATAATACTCATGATTTTTTATATAAAACATGTATGCATTTATTCTTAAATACAATTTAACTGCATTTGACAGCAATTTTTAGAAAGATCCTTTAGTCTTTTCTTTCTCAGTTCTAAAAAATAATTTACGTGTATTAGTTTGGTTTCTTAATATGCAAACTGTTTTGCTCCTAGATATTGAGTTCTGGTTGTTCTTACTTGCTGCTTGTAGACTTCAGAGTAACCAGAGGTAGCTATGGGAGACAGAGAGCATGTTCTGTTTGGTAGTTGTGATGGCACTGCAGCAGCCTATAGGTGGAAAAGCAAAGAATTGCCATGACATTGCACTAACACATCTGAGCAGACTGGCAGAATTAGCCACCTCAACATTGCACGTGCTTTCTCTATTCCTCAAAGCTCTGTTAAAAGCTCCTCAGCCACAGAATACAGGTACCTATGTTCTGTATTTCTTACGATTGACCAACAGTAACTAAAAAGGCAAGGGGCAAACCTGAGCACACCAAGATGATGGAATCGTGTAGAGGAATCAAATACATTTAGAGATGACAGTCCCATAAACGGGATGGGGAGAATGAATTTTTTACTGGAGCACTAAATATCTGAGAAGGAGAAACGTTGCAAGGTAGCACTCTGTTATTCAGGAACATCGCATGGGAAGAGCTGATCCTTCAACTGAACGATCATATCTAGTGGATGCTGGTCTATATATTTCTTGTCCTGATTTAACTTCACAACCTCTATTTTGGCTTCTACTCCGGATGCCTGGGAAAAAGACCCTTAGTATCTTCTGTAGGTTTCCAGATATAATGATATATGTTGGTTTTATAAAATGCTGTGGGAAGTTAAGATCCTCATCTTGTTAATTCAAGGCCAAGTAGTATTAATTGTAAAGCACTGTGCATTTGCGCTCTCTATGAAGGCAATAAATGCTGGATAACAAATGGTGGTGAAGTTTGAAAAGTTCTACTCCCTTATGTCTCCAGGCAAAGTAAATCATTAACGTGTGCCTGGCTAGGAATCATTCAATCCACTAGATTCTCTGAATCATAGCAATCTGTTGAGAAACAAGGTTTTGAGAGCCTATCTGAGCTTCTTTTTTCAGCAAGCATCAGATCATCTCGTAGATTACAGTCGAATATCTAAATATTGTACAGTTCTCACCTTTTGATATGGCTTTTACCTTGTGCATTGTATTGACAGATAGAATATTTCAGAATACAAGCTAATCACTGATGATCTCCCTCATGTACAGAAAGACCTGGATTCTTCTGTTTATGTAGTTTACACTGTGGGGCTGTCAGGGAGATCGTTATAGCGCTTTGATTTTCCACGTAGCCCCAGGCCTCTGCATTGCTTTAACCTGTGCCAGCTGGCAGGGGTTCCCTAGGGACCATTGCAACATGGGTTTAGAACTCCCTGCATTTTATTCTTATTCCCTACTTAAAGCACAGAAGGCTGCACACACCGTGGACAGTGAGTGACCCAGCTACAAGACACCCTTACCAGGTACTTACAATAAAACCCCATTTCTCTGTGTCATGGAGCTATAATGCTGGAGATACCAGACCACAAAGAATAAATATGTTAAAAAGCATTTATATTTTGGGTCAAGTCGTGCTGAGTAAACAACTGAAGAAATGGGAATGATCACAGTCTCTCATTTTTGGAGCGTATCCTCCATGTGCTTCTTGGGCTGTCACTCTACATTACAGTAGGCAAAAGAAGGTGTTAGTATTGGTCAAAGAGCAGGCTGGAGCACCCTTGCACTGTAGTAATAAATGTATCCCAACATACTGCAGCCTCTTCGAGGTAAAAGAAACCAATTGCTTCATCAGATGTTTTTACTGAAGAGACTTTGAAAAGAACTGGTCCATCACAGCATCCTAGCCATTTATACTGTAGGTCTTTTTCCTTTGAAAGGATCCCATGCAATGACTCCAGATAATGTGCTAAAATCTCAAGGCATTGTAGAGCTGAACTTAAAACAAAAACTAAGATTAAAGGTGATTCTTTCACTATTTTGTTTTCTGACCTGGATGCCAGAATTTCCCAGTTTCATTTAATGTGGGGGTGATGGACCTGAGTGTTCTGTCAACAGAGACGGTGTCTTGTAACTAAAGCTTCTCAGTTGAGAGTCCTGCAGTATCTTTGGCTATGGCATTTCTAGATGTTTCAAATACACTTTCTGATATCAACTATCTTCATTTTTTAAATAGACTTGATTTGTAGATGTGTTGAAAGTCTTCCAAGTCCATTGTTTTTTATGTATATTCATCCAGCAGTTCTAAGGCCCTGTTCTCCAGATCTACCGTCAGTTTTGTATTTGTTTGTTTGTTTGTTTTTTCCCCAAAATGCCCGGACAGTCCCAGTTAGTACACCAAAATCAAGAATACCTGAATAATTTCAAAGATAAAGTACCTCATGGTGGAATATTCTGTAATGTAGCAGGCAAAAGCGTAAAAATGCATGATGAAACCAGATAAAGTCAAATGGAAAATAAAAGCACATTTTAACTGCACCTTTGAAAAAACCTATCAAAATACATTCTTCCTTTATCAGTCAAAAAATTCAATTTAGTTTTGATATATTTCTAAAATACATGAGTCCTTTTAACTTATTACTGAAATTCCTTGGTGGTTTTGTTACTTGACATCTTAAGGAAGAGGCTGTGTAACACTTTTTACCTTGTAATTTTGTACACTAAGACGTAGCTGGTCTGTAAATTGCACCTGTAAAAATAACCTAGTTTGTGCATCCATCAGCCAGGGTACATCAGATCCTCCAGCCCTCCAAAGGCCAGATGCTCGCAAGATGGAGAACTAAACCCTACAGAAAACAGCACTTTGCCCGTTACTTTTCTGTGAACATGGAGAAAAGAGTTGGCAGCAAGGAGTGGTGGACAGAATACATGAATTCTTGCATTTCTGATCCTGGCAGCTCTTGAGCAACTTTTGTTGGGTGCTCAGGGTACTATTGACTTTGGAAAGGATTCTACATGCAAGGTAAGGTGAGAAGGGTGTAGGGAGGAAAGAAGAGAATGATGGTAGCCAAGGGTGTAATTAAGACATCACAATGGTGATAGTGTTTAAAGAATTTTAAATGAAGGTGACCCAAAATATTAAGGCCTTCAGCTTATGATTTGGGAAAATTGAGTGGAATTAGTTGATTTCTTATGTCACAAGCTTCCTTTTTGACCCCAGGGCAAGCCATTAGTACTCTTCCTGCTAAATGAGAATAATAGCACGTGTCTACCTTGTGTTAATCCGAAGACGGGTAATTAAAAATGGTAATGTGTTAGGGTACTCAGAATGGAGTGTATCGTGGTTTAAGATTATGAAATCTGGCATAAAACAGTGGCTATTTTAACTAGATTTTAGAGAAAAGCAAAATGAGATAATACATGTGTATCTATGAAATGATATAATCCAGAAGTACAGTACTGTAGAAGGCTCAGTATTTCTCTATTTAATTTCTATTGCCTTTATTGGTGTGTTATCAAGAGTAAAAGGTTCATAACACAGATTTGCTTATTTATGTTAATTTTTCTTGTGAATGCAAAACTATTTACCCAAGATGCTTCCAGGACAAGCTTAATAACTGAACTTCCTGATGATGTTTAGAAGCTTCCAGGATAGGCACACATTAAAAGATTTGCAGAACGATGGCATCAGTTCTTTTATGGAAGTAGACTGAGGCTTAATAAAGCTTGATGAACCTTTGTTTGCTAGATTTTCTCATAGAGTGTGGAAATGGCCTAAAGTAAAGCCCTATGATTGACAATACATTTATTTAAACTACAAGCATAGGAGAACAGAAATTAGAAATATTCATGGTGGAGAGGTCTACTGATGGCTTTTAAACTTGATGGTCTTAATTCAACCCTTGGATTCAGAAATCCCTGTCTATCAGAGGTTGGATGGCATCACTCTGTACCTCATCTGTTTGATTTGATTTTTTTCCTTAAGCATCCGTTCACTGTTGGAAATAGGTGTAGGTGTACCACTGGTTTGACACATTGTGTCTGTTCTAAAGCCCTAATGTGGTCCTTCCGTGCCTTGCTTTTCTGTCATTGTTTACCTTGCCTGTGTAAAATCCAAAATCTTTGCTTCCACTTCCTATCCATTTGGCTTTCACTAAGAGCATATGAAGATGGTAATGAGAATTATAAATTATAAAAAATGTACATTTTTTCCAGCTGAATATTTTCACTCTTGTCTAAATATACTAGACTCTGATGCTTATTTGTTAATTTATGCATATAATTAATGGAAATGTTGAGACAGTAGGATGCCCTATATAAAGATCTAAATTGTACAGGAGGTAGAAGTCCACACTCTCAGTATGGAAATAGTTTGGTTTTATATATAACACTGAGATAAATATTTTTAAATAAAAATTTCAAAAGAGGTGATTTCAGTTAAAAAATAAAACATGTATTCTAAAAGTAACGAATTAATAGGAGTTGCAGTTACTATATGCACTTTCCTCCTGGCAGCATTCTTCTTCATTTGACGTCAACTTGGAAATTATGTAGAAATAATACAGTAACAAATTATGGACATGTGGATTATAATGACCCCACTCACCTTGCCTTTTCTGCCATGTTCCAGTAGACAAGGATATTTTTATTATTATTTGACAGAACAACACAGACTAATGAATTGTCACCCTGAGAGAAGATTGGTAACATATTCTATAGAGTGCCATTATTTTCAGGTCCCAAATATCCTTTCCAGAAATTTAATAAAGCCTGTATTAAAAAACTATCTTCCTTTAAGTTTTTGTTCATTAGTTGGAAAATGAGTTTAAAAGCTTGGTTTTGACATCATAATTTTATTCGTTTATTTTGGAAAGAATATCAACATGCCATCAAAAATTCTGAACTGTACAGTGGGCATTTGTTTGTATTTGTGAGATAACATTTACTACATGTTGTCTTGTGCAATACCTCATCCACAAAGCCACCTGTAGTTATAAGTACAAAGTTTAGTTATTTTTAAAGACTTCAACTCCTATTCATGTATTAAATAAAATAACTCAAAATATAATGGAAGTATTAAACCTTATAATTATTGTAGTTTCCAATATAATAGAATTGAAGTTTGTTAAAGATTGACTAGGAGAAAAAATGGGAACAAATTGAGATGTGTTTTTCTTCAAAGCAAATAGACTTTTTATGTATTGTAAGACAGAGACTTTTTTTAAAACAAGTAGAAAGCATAAAAAAACAAATGTGCCAGCTCTGACATTTCATGTCTGATGACAACGATGAGATCCAGCTTGTTAAGGGCTTAAAATGAATGTCTTGTCTAATTTGTGCTCTTCATTTTTATTTCTTTCCTCCCAACTGTCTGATTTTACCCCACCTGTCACACATCACACTTCCACACCCCTACCTTACTTTTTCAGATTTTACAAGCTTTGCCTTTTGTTTTTCCCCATCTTAAATGTGATCCAGCCTTCTCTCTTTAACTATTCACTTTACTTTTTTGCCTCTTCATTGTTTAGTTTCCTCATCTGTGTGCTATTTGCTCTTTTATTTCTTAATTGAATTCTAGAACTCTTAGGGAAAAATACAACAGTAAATTTGAATAGGATCAAACTTACATAATAAAAATAGAAGTTCTTGAGGGCATGTATGTTTCCCTTAAAACAAAACAGCACATGATATCTTTAATAATATAATTTAAAAAAACCAGTAATGGATTCCCTAGATTTACTAGTAATGTAAATGTTTCAAATGTTTATTTGCATCTTGTTAGAATTCTGGTATTCTTGTTAGAATTTCATCAGTTCTGTGCTGAGTTGTAATAAGCACTGGTAAGAGGCACATGCGACTTGCAAGGCACTTAAGCTTTTGTCACATATTGATTTCTAACAGCCAAGATATAAACTGGCTTCTCATAAATGGACTCTGATTATATCTTGCTTATTTTGGATAATTTCATGCTCCCTAAAACAAATACTTCCCATGTTTATATATTGGCCATGAGTGGCTAGATAACTATAGGTAGTCTGTACTATTAATTTTATTAATTACTTTTGTCTATTAATAACATTTGGGTCTGGACTTGTCTCAAAAGAGCCTATGTTTTTGAGTCTTAAGAAATTTTGTTAAAACATTTAAATCACTAATATATAGATGTAAATGCCAGAAATATGACTTAACAAATAATGATATAAGTGTTTGATTTGAAATTTGTTTGACTTACCTGAGGAAATGGTTAAACCATATAGTCTTGATTTTTAACTAGCTATAATTGACAATAATTTATAATTCAATTTAGTTTCTTCTTAACTTGTTGAATCCTTTTATAGCTCCTTCCATTTCTTTTTATTTCACATTGAAAAACATTTTTGGCTTTACTTTAAAGAGGGTACTGCTTCTTTCCTGTTTTGATAGCACTGAATGTTATTTTTATGAGGGGCTTTTTCAAATATCATTCTACTTTCTCATTTAAAATTGCTAAATATGTTCTGTAGTGCTGCCTGTCACGCATTAATGTCAGTGACTCTAAGCTATGTTTAAGTTATCCACTGGCATCTAGTAATTATCCAGAACCATGAAATACAAGGCAATATTCTCTGATGTGTAAAATTTCAATTCCGTATGTAATTCTTCAGTCTTAAATACATCTAGAAAAAAATCTCAGTTTAATTTTTGGTATTCAATGTTTTAAAGTTTGTGGGTTTTTTTCCTCATAGGTCATTTAAATCAAAGCCATTGTATCGCAAACCAGCTTAAACATACGTCCAAACCGAGATGGTGTGATGGTGGCCACACAACGTATGTCGAACTGTCAGCATGCTTAGGGCTGGCTCTGCTGGAACTTCTTTCATAATTTATATTGATTTCTTTAATGCTGTTCTCTGGAAAGGTTCTTATGGAAGTTTTAAACTAATTAATCATAATATATTTTGCTGGTAGGAAATTTAACCAATTGAATCTCCATTACACAGAATTTGCTGAAATCATTGATCATTTTCATCTTGTAACATGCTGAAGATGTACAATAGCAGTCCTGTAAATGAGTATAACATGAGGCTCTTGTTTTCTTCTAAATCTTAATTTCTGTCCTCTGTTTTGAGATATTGCTTCATACCAAATGCATGCATATAGACACAGTGTATTGGTATCAGACACAAAGTATGTGAATTCTGATACCTTGTCATCAGTTGTACACCAAGAATTCTATTTTTTAAATGATATCCTGCCAGCTTTTTCACAATCCATTAATTCCTGGATCAACATCAGAAGGAATGTCAGAGCCGAGTGAAATTCTTGTAAGACACAGATGTCAGGATCAAAAGTCAGAGACATTCTCAGAACAGCAGGGAAGCATGCTTGTTAGACCTTAATCGTAACAATTAGTATCTGCCATGTGACATTCTCTATACCCTGCCTATATTTCTTTTAAGTTCCAGGCATGCTGAAAAGAGAAACTATTTACTGAAGTTGGATAGCAAAGCACATGGGCTATTAGTTTTCTTATTTCCCTTTTTGCCCCTATTTGAAAGCTTTTCTTTAGTGTCTTAGCCTAAGTGGTAAAAAATGCATCATGCTAACTTAGATTGAAGTAATTACTAACTTTAGATTGAAGTAATTACTAACTTTAGATTGAAGTAATTTTACATTAAATAGATGTGATTCTCTTCTGAGAAGAATCTATTATGTGAAGGTATTCCTTTAATGTATATGGTTAATGATTAAGTACTCTACAAGGAAAAGGCCGCTGGGAACCAGATCTATCCACAATAATTTTTAGTTTGCCTGTAGAGAAAAATACTTGTATTCTTAAGAGTTACTGGTTGGCATTAGGCGTAATTTGTAAGTTTTGTTGTTTATTGTTTTGAACCATCCAAGCTCTGAATATTTTACTTTCAGAAGAATGATCTCAGAATGAACAAAAAAATAAAAACTAAATGCATTAGACAATAGAGGACACTGCAACGTTAGACTTCTTTCTGCTACTGTATTACATTACTGCACTGCCATTGCAAGTTTAAGCAACCATTTCAGGAACAACCAGATTTGTAGGCCTGTATTTGTCCTTCTTTAGGGTAATATGCTATAGGCAAGTTACAGGTTATTTCTATCACAATTCTTTATCCTGTCTTAGCCTTCCTTCAATTATAATATTGATACAGCAAAAGCTGTCAAGCCTGCAAACAAAACTTTTCATTTTGCTGTAGTGGAGAAGGGTAAGAAAGAAAGGGAAGAAGAAAAGTCTCCTCAAAGTGAAGAAACAGGATCTTTGAAGCAGTTTAAAGTGTTAAGCTTAATACTTCATATAATATATATGACATTATACATGTATGTCATATAAAGAAATAATATGAAACATAGCAAGTTGGCCTTGTTAGAGGTGGGGAAGTTAAGTAAGCTGTCAAAAAAAGCTAATGTTTTCTTATGCATTTGAGAAAATATGGAGCAAACTGCAATGCTATGGAGCAATGACAGAGTGGCTTAAGGAGCCTTATTGTTGATCTCAAAATGTAGGAAGAGATTTCACTCTCTGGCCAGGTTGGAAGGAACTGGTCATTTTGGCTGCGGAATTCAAAGTGACCGAATACAAGGTTTTGAGGAACAATTTAATGACTAAAATCAATCAGCAGAGGAAGGAAGATGAAAATAGAATAGTGAGGTTGAGAAATATTCAACAAAATATTATTGTAGAGTGGGGCAACATTTTCCAGTTCCCTGTATCTCATGACAGGAGAGGAGAGGGTCTGGAATGAAAAGCGACAGGCATTCAGATAATCACTTTAAAGAGTATGAAGGTGAGGAATACCAGCAGAAACTGAATTATGCCAGCATTAGGTTCTTTATAATAAGAGAACCAAAATATAATTAGACACAAAGGTAAAGTATAAACAGTAACTTAAGTCTGGGAAGATTAGGTCAGAAACTGGTCAGAAATTTGAACAGGTGCTGATAGCTCGTAGAAGAACAAAGTAACGGGAGAAGATTATATACCTTAAAATTTTCAACAAAAGAATCTGGTCTGTAAAAGAATAAGAAGATAGAGAGCATACATATAGGAGGAGGAAGGGTCTGACAAGGAACTGTACATGGAGGAAGAACAATGGGACTGGTGACCTCTTAGTTACCTGTAATAGAGAACAACCGCTTTGAACTGAGAATCTGGCCAAGGTATAAATAACAAATGTGTAGTCTGAATGTTTTCTATCTGATAAGTATAGAAGCAAAAAATACACTTTGTACCAGAAATTTTATCCAAATTCCCACCTGAGCATCTATGCTCAACGAGCTGAGGCAGGTTCTGTCTTACAGAACCGATGAGGTTAGAAGGGAGCTCTGGAGGTCGTCTGGTCCATCCCCTCTGCTCAAGCAGGTCACCTAGAGCAGGTTACTCAGGACAAAGTCTAGATTGCTTTTGGATATCTCCAAGGCTGGAGTCTCCATAACCTCCCTGGGCAACCTGCGCCAGTGCTCAGCCACCCTCATTGTGAAAAAGTGTTTTGTGATGTTCAGATGGCACCTCCCGTGTTTCATTTTGTGCCCATTGGCTCTGGTCCTGTCACTGGGTACTGCTGAAAAGAACCTGGCTCTGTCCTTTTTGCCCCCTCCCTTCAGCTGTTTCTGTACATTAATAAACTTCCAGCCCTCCCATCCTTACCTCAGATGTGAGATTCTCCAGTCCCTTAATGATCTGCATTGGTCTCTCTCCACTATGTTCATGTCCCTCTCGTACTGAGGAGCCCAGAACTGGATACAATACGACCCCTCCTGCTGTAGACTTCTGTGATATAATATTTCACAGGCTATTTTTTCCCAGCACACCATGTGCTGGAGCAGAACTTGCCATCTCTGCTTTTTAACTTGTGAAATTCATATAGGTGGTGTGAAACATGACATTTTTGTTTATAAATGCGCATTTGAACCTTATAGATGTAAGTGTGCTATAAAGCTATTGTTCATAAGATGAAATGTGTGCAGAAGATTAACTGTTTGCCTGCATTTTGACTTAATCCCCGATATTTTAGGGATTTCAGATCCATAGAAGTAGTAATAACGCTTTATTCTTATATGCCACATATTTTGCATATTAATATCTGAGAGAAAAATAGCAGCCTACAGGAAAGCCATTAATCAGAAGCACTAAATGCCAAAGGTAAAAATTAATGAATTCACTAATGGCTTTTTCTTCTTCTATCCCTGCTGTTATCATTCAGCTGCTTTCATTTATCTGCAGTTTCCTCACTTTTCAAGAGTATTTACACAAACATGCCCACTTTCAGCGTTGCAAGCATTTAATACTGAAAGAGCAGCTGCAAACAAGTAATGCTCTTGGGTGATTTGACTGGAAACATAAAATTACTGTCTTTGAGAGAAAACAAAGTCTGTGAGAAGCTGGAAATGAAAGTGTTATAAATAACCAGATATACCAGCTTTTCAAAGTCTGTATGCATTACACTGAAATTGGTGTATTGAGTCAGAGGGTTTGATCAATCACTCTTTGGTTTTGCCTGGTAAGAGGAATTCTGCAGTAACTGCTAAAAAATTCCATTTGTTTTACATTTTTATTTGAGAGAGGAAGTGTCTTCAAACTGTTCATGTGTGTGTATTTTTATAGTATTGAAAGACAGATAAGAATAAGTGAACAAGAAAATAGAACTATGTTTTAAAGAGGCTTAATTAACTCACTTTTGATCATCGCCTCAGCTAAAATGCTAGCAGAACAACAATTAGTTTAATGTACATATGTTCCATTTTTCTACCTCCAGGTTTTTTGTTATCTGGTTGTGGACAGAGGTTTGTTTTCATTTCAATTCATTCCAGTTTTATGTCGTTCAAAGATATAGAAAACATGACATGATAAATCCCAAGGTTTGTTTTGGTTTTGACACTTAAAATATTTACATTTCTTATGAAGATAACTTTAAAATCCTAAATTTAATTAAATTGATTGCAGTTACTTCTAAAGTACCTAGAAGCTCTGAGCGTGGACAAGCAGAAATGCCTTTAATTTAATGATGAGAAAGCCCTGAATATAAAGGACTTCCAATGCAATGCAGAATAACTATTTGGATACCCGTTTTGTAGGTAAGTCAGGACAAGTGTGTTCTTTGCTTAACTCCATGATTAACTTTTAAAGATTTGAAGAGATTCATCATTTAGGCCTCCTTAAAAATGTTTCATATTTCAGCTTTCCTGACTTATACAAGCAGTTCACAGTTTTTATATATACATACATATGTATATGCGTATATACATATATACTAATGAAAGTCCATCCTGAGCATAATTCACCATGTATGTGTGTATTACCATCCAGGAACAAGCTATATTTTGTTTTCTGTCTGGGAAAGTCTTTTTTCCCCTCTATGATCTATATAAAAAGAACACTAAATGCAGTTAAGAGTCACAAGAGCTTGAAGTAACTAAAGTGACTGGAGGATTTAAGGCAAATATTCAAGGTAGTTCTGATGTAAATTCTCCTGTGCTGAGGACAGCCCAGGAATACAAACCTGGTTTGTTTCTACTTTTTGAGAAGCATCCTGATAAAAATGGAACTGAACGGAGAATGAATTATGGCACTACTAGGAGATTGATTTCTAATATTTGTTTAGTCATCAAGTGCTTTGACTTCTGAAACTTTGCCATGGAAGAGGAAGTGTTGAGACACAATACATGCGAGAACAGCTAAATTATACTGCTATGAACTGTGAGAACATGCAACATTTTGCATGGTCTAGAGCATGCTGTATTAATTTACTTTTAGCCATAAGTCAGAGCTAAAACCTCTTTTTACACTAAAACTGTAGAGGTGTCCAAATCTAAAGAAATTAATGACATATTGAACAGTTAGGATAAGGAAGGGATGATCCTGGGAGCCTTACTTATTAATTAGTCTTTCAAAGTCATTAAAGATATTGCTGGAGGCTAGCAGTATTATGATGATGAAATTAGATATTCTTCAGCTACTGACTATACTGTCATTGACCTTTGACAAATATTTACTCCAGCCCTACTCCTTAATCCCCATCACGCTACTTTTCAGTTCCCCCACTTTGCAAGGAAAAGTGTGTGGTTTGTGTCAAGATTGACATGACATTAGTTAGCTCCTGTCTCAAATATTTTGGATAACATCTATATTTTCTGAGATAGCTACAGTTTATTTGCTTCTCCCATGGACTGTTTGACTAGGTGTCCAACCACTGGCCCCTTGACCCTATTAATGTTTTTCATTTTTCTTTCATTGTGAACATCTGAGCCTTATTTGTAGTTCCTATGTTTTCTTTCCGTCCCCTGTTTCCTAAAAGTTTAGTGCCACTCAGTTTCTACTTTTCTTTCTATCGTTTCCTTTGCTTATTCTAGATTCCTTAATCCCTTATCTCTGTTCCTGTTTTTTCCTACTGACAAATTTCTTTTACTTTCTAACTCCTCCCACATACCCATCCTATTATTCAGGTTTTGTAATTTGTGTATTGAACATTCCACCGTTCATAGACCATCCCATGCATTTGACCAGTAAATCTAGTACATACTTACACTGTTCATAACTCTCTAACTTCAAAATTACCACTTAAATCTAGGTATTAAAAGCAGCTCTCACAAATTCTCAACTAGCAGACACCTGCTTTGTACCCCTAGATGTGAATGACAGGTCAGAAGTCGTCCAGAGAATAGCTCTGAGTTTACGTGCTGTGCTTATGAGGTTGTGAAAAAGGTCTTGAAAGTGGACTCTTGGGGAAAAATTTTGATTTTTGTGAAAATAATAAAGAAAAATACCCACCCAAACCCAATGTTTCTTTAGGATAAATAATGCTTGCAATGGGTAATTTGAGAGGCCATAGAGTCATGGTGTATATCTTTTGTGTAAGAAAGAAGTACAGATAGATAAGTAAATCAATCAATACAATTGGAGCAGGGGAACCTTTGGAAAATCTGCATTTCAACAGATTAGATGGTCTAGAAAAATAGGCATTATAATTATAAGTAAAAACTTAGAAATGAAATTTTTAGACATATCTAGAAGTTATATGTTTACAATTGCTTGAGAAATTATGCAAATCTCAATGCCAAAAATTAGCATTAGTAAGTGAGCGAGAATTTTCCTTCTAGTCATTATGATATCTTTTTATTATGATAGCCTTTATAATATGTCAACATAAAGTTGAATACTATGTCTACAACCATGTCAGGCAGGGATTATTTGATAAAACGTTTCAGAACTAAGATTTCTTGTGCCAAGAATGGTCTTTATTTGAAGGGCCAAGGACCTTCCATGAATGGATCACTTGACTGGAAAAGTTTGTTTCATTATCTAGTACCCCAAATCGCACCTGTCCATGTGACTGTTAAATTTCTGTGTTTTGCTTCATTTATATTCAGAGTAGCATTTCTGCAATTATTGATGCATTCCATTAAAAGGAAGTAATTTATTTGTAGTTCATGTGAAAAAATAACAGAGGAAGACTTCTGAAAGTCTAGTCTTCTCTGTAATTCTGTATGAATTGAACTTTAGCCTTCAGCACCTGGGTCACAAACGTAACTATAGGCCACTCTTCTGCGGCTAGGAGGGTATATGAGTAACTAGTATGCCATGTTGTTTAGTTGAATATATTAACTACAACCAAAGTATTTTTCAGAAGAAGGCATCGTTCATAAAGGTATGAAGAAACACATCCTATCGGTGGTCATGAAACCACTAGATAGAGATTTTACCAGGATTGGCAAGAATAAAATGACAACCAATGAGGCCAAGTTGTTGCAATATATGAGGGCCTGGATAGCCAGACCATTGCATCTCATAAAGGCCATTCCAATTTGATTACCAGGGACAGTTTGGGAGTTTGTTAGACACAGTGAAAGGAAAATTGCGTCAAGGACACTGATCATAAGTAATTTTGAAAGTCGCTTGTACTTAGAAAGTTGAATTATAGATCTAGTGCAGGTTACTGAGGATAATGCAAATCACCCCAGTCTTGAGCTTGCTTCTCAGAACTGAGAACTCAGCAATAGTTGTGCAATTGGCAGACATTTGGGATGTCTACTGCTCCGTTCAACTGAGACATTAACTGTTGTCTGAAATCCTCTACTCTTTATTTATTTAATGTTATATTCCGGGTTCAGAACTCTTAGTATAAAAAGCTTTACCCAGTGTAGTCCAGCCTAGAGTCCAACCCAGAGCGTCTTATTTTCGAATCAGAGGTCATATAAATACTGGAAGTGAAAAAGTGTGTCCAACAGCACTCTGTATTTTGCCTGTGAAAAGTATTCTTATGCTCAGATATTCTGTTCAAAAATTAAATTTTGGCTATGGTAAAACAAAGTTTTCAGTGTCACTGAATGTAATTCATGCAAACTCAGAATTATGTTCTAATCTGTTATTAAAGGCAGTGCTGGGAGAGAAACAAAGAAAGGAAAGGTATAGAGAACTTTGAAACTGGAGAGAGTTACAGATCTCTTTACAATTGCGGAACAGCTGGTGACTATGTTAACTGCCAGCATTAACTGCCTTTCTTCCACTCTTGTTTAAGTTGTGGAATGTGTACATAAACCTAATAACACCTGAGGTCTTTTGTGTCCCGTATATTGTGAGATGACTATTTTTTAGGCATTTTAGAAAAAGAGACATAAATGCAAAACACCCCAAATCTTGAAGTAAACAAGAAAGAGGTGATGCTTTTTCATGAAGTGATTCAATGTGACAACAGAGAAATAAGTGTATCTTTCAGGCTAAACCTAAGGACTGGAGACATGGCATTAACTTACAGAAAGTATAGGATTTTCTTCACCATGAGTTAGACAAAGTATCCCACATGACATGAACAGAGCCAAGCTCACCCTAAGTTAATACTTGTTTATTTATTTCTATTATATCATGTGGCCTAATGAAAGATATTGGCTTTCTTGACAAACCTGGCCTCTCTCACATCCTTACACTATGGCTGTTGCCACTGTGCTATTTTCACTTCTGTTTTCACCAGCCCAGCTGCTCTGGCAAATACTTTGCTCAGTAGGAAAAATCCTAACAAAGGTCATCCATAGTTGAACAATACACCTTTTCTGT